>NC_143509.1:9737981-10037981 GCF_031878675.1 Megascapheus bottae
ATGTGTAATATACTTGAGGTGCAGTGTACTTAGAAATATTTCTCTGCTGTGGCAATCCCACACTTGTAGCCTCTTTTACTTCAGGTAGGCCTCTTTTTCCCAGCCCTATGCCTACACATCTCACCCACTGGGAGAACAACATATTAGAACTCCAAGATCATAAAGATAGCTAGAGCATGTCAGTACAACAATACAGCCCACTATTATCTTCTTTTTAGAACAGCTTTTTTGGGAGATCATTCGTATAAGAATCATAGAATGGGTACAGTTCCATCTTTTTTAATAGATTCACAGTAAGTCTAGTTGAATTTGACCATAGTGAGAAGAAATCAGACCCACCAACAGTAACTTACTGTCCCACTGCAACCCAGGCCGACCAATCTGCTTCTGGTCCCTGTTGACTTTTTTATTCTGGTATTATGACATTTTCAGGGAAATGGATAGACCTAAAAATGTGCTAGTGAGTTCAGTAACCCTGGCTCAGAGACAAAGGGCACTTGTATTCTCTCAGAATTGGCTGTTAGATGTCATTTAAATCCATATAAAAATCCATATTCAGGTTCATTGCATCTATACACAATGTAAAGTGTGATGAGTAGAAGAGGATTCTGAGGGTGTTAACTCCTTGATCGCCTAAGCTGCAGTTTAATGAAATGAATATCCCTTCTTGAATACTTGTTTGTTAAACACAACATTTGAAATACAATGTAAAAATCAATGTTAATAAAACCTTCAAAAAGTGGGGGGAGTTCCCCCATGCCTGCAGAGGTTCATACAAATGGTTTACATGTCATTTTCCTCTTTATACTTTTAACTCTTCTTAAAAGCCCTTGCTATATTTTGGGCCACCAGTTTGTCCTAGTGGTAGTGTGCTTTCCTAGCATTCATGAAGCCTGGGGTCTGATTTCTTGATGGTGCTATGGCTCAAGTGGTAGGGCTGTATCCTTAAGAAAGCCCAAGGACAGTGCTCAGGCCGTGTGATCAAGCCCTGGACTGGCAAAAAATAGTTTTTTAAGTCTTTACTATTTCTTCCAACTAGTCTGTAGGAAATACTAAGTCCAATCTTCCAGTTTTGTAATACACTTGTTTGTGTATGCGTTTAAAAAATGAAATGAATATCGGAAAGCTCAACCTACTTTAATTGTTTTTATTTATTTATTTATTTATTTATTTTGGGGGTGTCTTGGGGCTTGAACTTGTCCTGGGCTCTGTCCTTGAGCACTTCAGCTCAAGTCTACCACCCTACCCTTGAGCCAAGCCCCACTTCCCATTTACTTGAGATTAATTGGAGATAAGAGTATCAGGTCCTTTTGCGCCCAGGATTCTCAGACCTCAGCTTCTTTAGTAGCGAGGAATAGAGGCAGGAGTCACCTCATTCAGCTCCTAGTTTAAAATATATATACAACATTCTAGCTTCCAGTTACTCATGCTGTAATCCTGAGATCTGAGGATAGCAGCTCTCTCAGTCAGCCTGAGCGAGAATGTCCTTGAATCTCTTTACTCCAGGGAACAACCAAAAGAGCAGGAAGTGGACCTGTGGCTCGAGTGGCAAAGTGCTAACCTTGAGCTAAACATCTGAGGGATTGATTACAGGCCCTGATTTCAAGACATGACACTAGTATATTCTCCCTCTCCCTCTCCTTCTCCCTCTCCCTCTCCCTCTCTATATCTACCTCTCTCTCTCTCTTTCTCTCTCTCTCTCACTCTCTCTCTCTCTCACACACACACACAAACACACACTCAAAACAGTATGGAGTAAAAGTAACGCATATGAAATGAGAATGAATTTCTTATAAAACTAAGCCCTGAAGCCAGGCTCTGGTGACCCACTTCTGTAATCCTAGCTACTCAGGAGGCTGAGATCTGAAGATCATGGTTCAAATCCAGCCTGGGCATGAAGTCTATGAGACGCTTATCTCCAAATAAACATCAGAAAACCAGAAGTGGCACTGTGGTTCAAGGACTAGTGCAGTAGCCTTGAGCTGAAGGCTCAGGAACAGCCCTCAGACTCTGAGTTCAAAAAAGAAAAATCCAAACTGATCTCAGAAATGATCACAGGGCATTCTGTCAACCATGGCTCATTGTTGTGTGGTGTTCCTGTCACTGACAGCAGCAGTAGCCTCCACCATCCCCTCATTCTGGTCATCATCATCATCACCATCATCATCATCATCATCGTAATCACTATCATCATCATCATCATCACTATCATCAACATCCTCTCAGTAAAGCTGTCCTCAATAATCCATAAAACACATCTCCAAATCCCTTCTCCATCCACCCTCAGCACTCACACGCTTAAGCTGCCTTTCTCTTCAGCCATCAACCAGGTGGACAGGTCTGAGGACCCCAGACCTGCCGTGTAGCACCAGCTACTCTCTCCTCAGAGTGGATGTGAAGACAGCATGGAAGCAGAGCTGATGGATGCTGACAAGGAGGAGGCAGGAAAATGAAGGGCAGGGAACACAGGCTTCCCCTCCAATTCTAGGTGGCCTTGGAGGATTGAGGCCCACAGCTACCCTTTAGCCAAGTTGAGCACATCAATGACCAAGTCTCTGTGGACATTTCAAACAAAGAGCTGAGAGGACCTATAGGAAATCCATGCTGATTCAAAACTCTCTGTCTATCTAGATGATTAACACTTCTACCATTTATGCTTATCTGATGGACAGATGGCATGGACTTTTCACAATCCCTATAACTGATCTCCAATCTGGGATGACTTTTAGTGAATTTTCATTGTTCTCTAGCCATACCATACATCTTCAGAATTATTATGATTCCAACTTCAACGTTTACATCTTTTCTAATTTTGTTTTGTTTTATTATTCATATAAACACTTATTCAAACATTTTCTTTTCTTCCCACCCCCAAATACCTACAGAAAACATCCCATGATTTAAGGATATATAAACCCTGAAGCAGTATAAAACCTGAAATTACAAATATAATAAAGACAATGAGTTGAGAAGTTGGGTATTAATTTTCCAGGTCTGTCTATTCCCTTACAAATAGTGCAATATGTTTTTTTCTGATGGGGGTATATAATATCATTGTGTATATAGACCACATTTTCTCGATTCATTCATCCACCGAGGGGTATCTCGGTTGATTGTATATCTTGGATAAGTAAACAATGATTCCATGAAAATGGTGGTACTGGCAGTTGCAGTGGGGAAATGTTTGTACTGGATTTTTATCAAATGACCCAGAGTGGGAATGCTGGGTCACAGAGAATCTCTGTTCAGTCTTTTATGGAATCTCCATAGCTTTCCAGAAATTTTTACCAACAACATAGGAAGGTCCCCTTCTGGCCACATCCCCACAAACATCTGTGATTATCAGTTTTCTTCAAAATGGTCATCTAACTGAGGTTTGGTGGAATCTCAGAGTTTTTTGATTTGCATTTTTGTCAATCCTGGGGCTTGAACTCGGGGCCTGGGCACTGTCCTTAGACACTTTTTAGTACTCTGCCATTTGTGGCACAGTGCCACTTCCAGCTTTTTCTGTGTGTACGGTGCCAAGGAATTGAATCCAGGGCTTTGTGCATGGGAGGTGAGCACTCTACCACTAGACTATGCTCACAGCCCCACTTTCTACTTTTTCTGTATATATGGCACTGAGCAGTTGAACCCATGGCTCTGTGCATGCTAGCTAAGCACTCTAACATCAGGTTAACATTTGTCCATTGAATAGCATCTTCACCATTATCATAACTCTGCTGTGGTGACTAGTGCAGGAATTCCCTTGGATGTAAGAGATGTTGTGGCACGGAAACAAGGTATAGGATAAAGCTTCATGCTTCTCACATGAGGAAGGAAGGAAGTTGTTTTCTGATACACAACAAATCTACATATGGCTCTAGAAATGGATATCCTTATGTGTTGGACAACAAGACTCTGTCCTTCAATTAAACACCAAAAAAGTTGAAAGTGGAGTTATGTCTCAATGAAAGGAGGGCCAGCCTTGACAAAAAGAAAAAAATCAGGAACAGGGTAAGGTCCGGAGTTCAAGAAAAAGAAAAAATGATTGCAGTGCTAAATTCCAGAAATATTAACAGCTTTACTTTTGAAATATCACTGCTTGAGATCTCACAATCTCAGTGACTTCTTTCTTTTCCCTTTTTTCAAAATTTTATTATGGTTAAAAGCTGTACCAGAGGATTCAACTTCTCATGTTTATTTATGGGCTCTATGATCAAAGTCATTCATTCCATAGTTCTTCTAGTCTCTCTCATGCCCTACCTATCCCCTCACTTTCTGGATCCCTTTCCACATATGTACATGAGCAAATGCAGTCATAATATTCTTTTGAACTCAGGGTCTGGTTGCTATCCCTGGTGCTGGTTTTCAACCGTGACACTCAGATCTCAGCCTCCTGAGTAGCTAGGATGACAGGCATACGCCAGAATCACACAGCTTTATTTGCCTTTAGTGTTTCCTGATGTTTTTAACCATTCTGAGCACATTTTATTTTGTTTATTCCAATTTCAATTAACAATGAAAACCCCAACTATGTATCAAATATACCTGTAGCCCCACTATACATTACAACAAAAAATAAAAAGATCAATTTTTAAAAAGTGGACACAAACAGATCTTTTTGGTTTTGGTAGCACTGGTGTTTGAACTCAGGGCTTTCTGATTTCTTGACAAATGATGTATAAAGTGCTTTTGTTGTTTTTACTAATTTAGAGATAGCATCTAGGACTTTTTTATGCACAGGCCTGGCCGGATGCTTATATCTCAGGGATGAGCCTCTAACTGAATGCTCATAAAAGCAAGGTGGAAGATTTTTGTTGTTGTTTACTTGCTTCTGTGCTTCTTGGTTTGTATCATTCCTGGGGTTTGAACTCAGGATGTGGACACTGTCCCAGAATTTTTTGCCTCAGGGCTATTTTTCTGATTCTTGAGCTATAGCTCGACTTCTTGCTCTCTCTCTCTCTCTCTCTCTCTCTCTCTCTCTCTCTCTCTCTCTCTCTCCTCTCTTTCTCTGTGTTTGTGTGTGTGTGTGTGTGTGTGTGTGTGTGCTTAATTGGACATAAAATTTTTCTCAGCCCTGGATCGCTTTGCAACAGAAATTCTCAGGTCTCTGCCTCCTAAGTATCTAGGATTCTTGGTGTGAAGCACAGGCGCACAGCTAAAAGTGTTTTACATCAGGGAAACAAATGAATTAACATTATTTTTGACCTGGTTGTAAAATGAATACATAAGCTATCTTACATTGCAGAAAGCTTATTCGTTACAGAACATGTTTGAGACATATTAAATGACATAATATAAATAATGTCACTTTGATGTCACTTGTGTGATTGGCTCTCCCCATATAGTTAACTGGTACATTTTTATAAAGGTTTGCTTCTCACAGAAATCACTGTTGATAGTTAAACTATATATAATTTAAAATAGGACTAAGCTAACTTCTCTCGTCAAAACTTTTTATCTTGACTTCTTAGTAGAAAGACATTTCAAATTAATAGGTCCACACCCTTGTACAATGTATATTCACACATCTAATCTTAGCTACTCAGCAGGGAGATATCTCAGGAACTTGTTCAAATCCAGCCTTGTTCAAAACAGAGCCCAGAGATTCTTATCTCCAATTAATCCATAGAAGTCAGAGCAGAACTGTGGCTCAAGGGTGGGGTGGTATACTTGAGCTGAAGTGCTCAGGGACAGGGCTCAGGCCAGAATTCAAGATCCATGACCTTCACTCCCCCCAAAAAAGATCCAAATTTCCTTTTTTACACACATGAACATTGAGTATTATGAATGCATTCTCCTATGGTTGTTTGTTTACATTTATGCCAGAACCTCGTAATGGAATCCCATTCAGGACACTAATATTCAGAATCTTCCTGTTGTTAAATTTTCTGGGGACTACTCAAAAGACTTACAACTTGGAATTGCACTCCTGTATATCCCATAATTAACCATATTTTTTGCCAGACCCAGGGCTTGAATACAGGGTCTGGACCTTACCCTTGGACTTCCTAAAGGAAAGAGCTCAAGGCCACTTGAGCCAGAGCACCACTTCCAGCGTTTTCTGTGCATGTCGTACCGAGGAATGAAACCCGGGTCTTTGTGCTTGCTAGGCAAACACTCTACCACCACAACTCCTGGACACAATTAGCCATATTTCAGATGCAGTCTTCGACATAAAATTTGGAAGCTTTGTTTACTCAAGGACAAGGATAAATATATTATTTTGGACATCATTTTTTATTTTTCCACCCCTCCATACATGTGAGTGAGTTGATTGAAATTTGTAAGCTTTGAATCAATTTTTGTAATTTTGAGTTCTGGAAATCAGGTTCCATGATGGTAGGAGAACCCGTCATCAGCCTGTCCTCTGGCATCTCATCAAAATCTCCAACACCACATTGCACTGTAGCTGGAAATCCTCCATGTCCACCTATACACAATCCATTTTTTAAAAAGATTTTATTGACATTGATTTTTACATCATATTTCAAATGTCATGTTTAACACAAAGTATTCAAGAAGGAAACCTCTATATACAAATTCTGGCATATACATGTTATAAAATAATTAAAATTAAGCTGCATCTTTGTATGCCATAGATACCTATTTATGTATGTAAGAAAGTATTATGTCTATAGAGTCTATAGCCCATCATAGATTTTTAAGTTCATGTAGTTACATTTGTATAAGTCTCTCTTCATTTCCCTTGCCCATTTAGTGATGGGTGTTTTGGGTTGTGCGGGGGATTATTTTCTTGAGTTCCCTGTAAATACTGGATATTAAGCATTTGCCTGAAGTATTATTGGTAATCCACCTCATGATAAATCATACAATATTCTAGGCATTCACATATAGTTGAAGCAAATTCAGCTACACTCAGGAGAGAATCACAAAGGCTCAATACCTGTGAGCATCTGATCACATAAAACAATATTTATCCAAATGAACTCAAAGTGGACACAAGAGGTTCATTTTCTTTTTCGTTCTTTTTACTTGCTTTTCCTTTTGCCTTGTTTGTTTGTTTATCTGTAATTAGGAATATAAGGGGACACAGAAATGGAGAGAAGAGGGTGAAGAGATGCAGCAGTGAAACTCACTGGATACTATGTTGTAATTGAATTTAAAAACTCATAGGTGATGATGGGAGGGAAGACCTGGGACAGTGCGAAGATAAGAATTACATTATCTAGAATGAAATGCACTCTTTGCCTGACTTATGTAATGGTAGCCAATTTATATAACACCTTTAAAATAACAAAAGTTAGCAGGGGAAAAATTAAGGCACTGGTTTATAATTTTTAAATTAACTCAAGCTAAATGGCAGGGTGGGATAGCTGGGTACAAATTAAGATGTTCTGACTTCAGAGTCTGTCCAATAGTATTGAGGTAAAATGTTCATATTACAAAATTTGCCACTCAATCCTTGCAATATTCTTTGTTGGGCCTACCATCTCTAAACAGTCATCATTCTTTACAAACTAACAATTTAAACATTACAAAGATATATTCCTCCTTTAGGAATCCATCCTGACATAGCCGAACCTTTTTCCAATACTAATGGATTATACTAATTAAACTAGACACATCCGGTATTCTGACAGGTAGAATTTATAGGACTATACGCTGATGTTTCTTGCTTCTGTCAAAATCACATAACAAATGAACTTCCTACCTGCTGGTGTCAGCTCCTGGTTTGTACAACCTGCTCAAGGCACTTTTGAGGTCCCTTTTCCTGAGGCTATAGATGAAAGGGTTCAGGAGAGGAGTGACCACTGTGTACATTTCTGAGGAAACAGCGCTGCCCTTGGGAGAATGTGACACAGCTGACTCAAAGTAGACCCCTAATGCTGTCCCAACGAATAAGCAGACCATGGACAGGTGAGAACCACATGTGGAGAAGGCTGTGTACTTCCCGCTTGAAGATGACATTCTCAGTATAGAAGAAATAATCTTGTAGTAAGAGAAAAGGATCCCTAAGAAAGGAAGGAAACCGTATGTGGTACCAATGATGTATTTAAATTAATTACTTGTGAATGTATGCTCACAGGAAAGATCCAGCACTTGAGAAGAGTCAAAGAAGAAACTTGGCATTTCCAATTGCTTGAAATCGCTCATCTCTAACACCATCCACACGTGCAATTTTCCTTTCAAGATGCTGGCGACAAATGACAGCAGAAGAAGGAGAAACAGAGAAGAGGGTTAATGATGAGTGGGTAATTCAGGGGGTGACAGATGACCACAAAGCAGTCATAGGCCACGGCAGTAAGAAGCAAAACATCCATACAACCAAAAAAGAGAAAAATACACATCTGGGTGAGGCAGCCTGCATAGGAGATGTCTTTGCTGTGAGTCTGGAGGTCCATCAGCATCTTGGGCATGGTGGTGGAGGTGAAGACAATGTCAGCTAAGGACAGGTTGAGAGGAAGAAGTACATGGATTTGTGCAGTTGGGGTTCAGAAGGGACAGCCAGGATGATGATCAGATTTCCAACCACAGTAATCAGGTACATGGACAGGAAGAGCCCAAAGAGCATGCGTTGTAGCTCAGGTTCATCTGAGAGTCCCAGGAGGTAAAATTCTGAGAAGTGTGTTAGATTACACAGCTCTGCATTAATTGGAGACCTTTGATATAAAGAGAGAGCAATACTTAATGAAGAAGTCAAAATTCAACAATCATTCTGAACTCAAATATGCACAGTTCATAACAATATTCTGTCCAATACTTTTCAGTTATCACAAACCCAATCATTCTGGATTTTTTTCTTTCTCATTGAATCCCTTTCATGTATTCATTTTAAATACTTAACTGTGTTAGGACATTATAGGCAGTGTTTTCTAATCACAGGAAATACAGCTTATTCTTTATTACAGTCTACTTTACAGTTGTGATTTTTTTCATCTATGAAATTCATTTTCATCCAATCTGTTAAGAAGCATACCTATATGCTTCATTTTATGTTACAGAAATAGTGAATAGGGCCATGGTGAAAAATTCAAATTGTCCTACTTATGAAAACTCTGTAAAATATACAGAGCTGCATGATCTAAAGCAATTTCACATAGAGAGTCCAGGACTAGAAAAACCTATACCGTGCCTGCAATACCCCAGGAGATTTCTTCATCCTAGCTTTTTTTCTAATTTTCATCTTTGTTTCCCTCCATCCCCCCTTTTTTCCCCTCTGTCTATCTTTCTCTGTCTCTGTCTCTCTGTCTGTCTCTCTGTCTCTCTGTCTGTCTCTCTGTCTCTCTGTCTGTCTCTCTTTGTGCCCATGTGTGTCCTAGGATTTTGACTCTGGGCCTGGGTACTGGCCTTGAGGCTTTCCTGCCTCAAGGAAAGCTCAACCTCAAGGAAAGCTCAAACACTTGAGTAAGAAACTCCACTTTTGGCTTTCTGGTAGCTAATTGGAGATGAGAGCTCACAGGTTTTGCTGCCCACTCTGGCTCTGAAACTCTATCCACAGAACTCAGCCTGTTGAGTAGCTATGTTTCCAAGTATGAGGCACCAGGACTTGGACTGTAGCATACTAAAAAAAAGAAAAAAAAACCAAAAAACAAAAAACTTGAACTCTTCAGTCTCCTACATATAAATAAATCAAGATCTCCAATATGATATCTACTTTTCCTGAAGTAATTTCAGGAATTACGGAATTTTCTGACAGTGTAGCAAGGGATTCCTGGGATGTAGGCAATGTTGGTTGACATTTAGTTACTGGGTTTCTTCCTTTTCAATCATCTATATGATTATTGCACTTCTTATACTGGTTTCTAGCTGTGACCCCTGCGGCTGTTTTGTGATCAGTCAATAATCCCCTAAAGAAGAAATTAATGTTCTCTTCCTGGAAGTCAGAGAGAAATGAGACAGATGTCCATATTCTCACGGGGGCCTAACAAGGCCTTTCACACCATTTTCCAGTATTTAATATTCTGTGACAATAGACAAATAGAAAGTTATATTCACACTGGTTTTTTAATCTAACCATCTACCACCACTTCCATATGAATTGAGTGTTCAGTCATATCCTGTTAGATAACTAGACAGACTGCAGGTAAACAATAAGAGATTTTACGTAAGATCCTGTGACCTTCTATAGAACAGACTAATAATTTTTACATACTTCACTGCTGCTATTCCTGGGACTCCTCTAACAGGATACCAAATTACTGGCTTGTCTTCATTATATTGAAGCAGTCCTTGCAGCTGTTTTGCTCTTTAGTAAGGAAACAAGACATTTGACTGAATTTTGAGACAAGAAGGAAAACTCTAAATCACCAGTCAGCTGGCAGAAAGCACGCTTGTATGAATAGTGTGGTACACTCACTACACACTTGGTTACATTTCTTCTCTGTTTGGTCATGTACATGAAATACAGATGAAAAGATTGTCCCATGCCTGAAGTGTATGAAAACCTCAGGCTCAATCCTCACAGTGGACCATGAATAAGGCAACACATGAGAATTTCCAACTGGGGCTAATATTGCATGGGAGATATTTAGGGAGATGTCAGGGGACTGACTTGTAATAGGCTGTTCTATGATAGTGGTTGCACAAATCACAGAGCTCACAATTTGGGAAACTGGTGACAAACAAATTATGTCTAGGCACCCCGTAACATGGAGGGGGGTGAGGGAGAACAAATGCCTAAAAGTGTAGTTTTGAAGCCTGTCCTTTGGTAAACAAAGCTGACAAGATGAAAAGTATGAGTAAATACAGACAATATAGGAAGGCTATTCAGCATTGCAAATGCTTTGGACAGTTCCCAGACAGTTCATAAAAGAAATATCTAGAATATCAGTGTCTTGAATTTGAGACTAGAAGAAAGGAATAAATCACATGGAATCATTGAACAGACAGTGAGAGAATTTTGTCACCATACTCTATGTGCATATATAAAAGGAAGTGTGGATATTAATGTGGCAGGTGGGGGGGGAGAGGGAGTATTTTGGAAGGTATGATTGGGTTTAATATGCACTGTACATGTACATTAATGTCTTAAATGGAAAATTTTGTCTATAAACAAGTGAAGAATTAATATCTCCAAAACGAGTCTGCACTGCTGGCTCACATCTGTGATCCTCGCTACTCAGGACGCTGTGAGTGAAAGATCAGGTATTTTTTTAATTAAAGAATTTATTAACATTGATTTTACCTCATATTTCAAGTAACAAGTTTAACAAACGAATGTTCAAGAAGGGAATCTCTATATACAATCACTGGGACTTAGTTTTTTGAATTGAAGCTCTGTTTTGTAATCAGTCAATAATCCTCTAAACAAGAAACTGGTATTCTCTTCCTGGAAGTCAGAGAGAAAGAAGACAGATGCCAATGTTCTCTCTGGGGGCCTAACAATGTCTTTCACAAAGCACTTTCCAGTATTTAATTTTCAGTGACTATAGACAAATAGAAATTTAGATTCACACTGTTTTTTTTTATGTAACCATCTACCACCACTTCCATAGGAATCGTGTGTTCAGTCATATTCTATTAGATAACAAGGCAGACTGTAGGGAAACAGTAAGAGTTTTTAGATAAGACCCCTGTTAGCTTCAGCGGAACAATGTAATAACTTACATTCTTCACTACTGCTATTCCTTGAATGTTGGAGACCATTGCTTTCAGCCTCATGAGGAAGTAAGATTACAAGATGGCACCTGGCAGGTTGCTAATGAGTCAGTACTTGCTGACCAGAAAGTTTCTTTGCATTTGTTGATTTGTTTCTTCCATGCTTGTGGATAGAGTGGATCGCTAGGTTTCTTCCAGGTTTGTTTGCTGCTTTGCAGATGACCTTTATTGTGATTGGCTGCTTAAGGTTATAAATAGTGTCAGGTTTCCGGGTAAGGGGAAGAAGGGAGAAAAGATGGAGAAGGAAGAATAGAGAAGGAGAAAGGAGAGAGACAGAGAAGAGAGGAGAGAGAAATAAAAGACCTCTGCTTGCAGTGATTTGAGTCTATGATCATTCCCAGTCTGCTTCTGAAGTGAGGTGTCGTTGCCGCGGGCCATGACAAATGGTGGCCTGTACGGGGATGTTTTTTAGGCCTGGTGGTAAGTACTGAGGAACCTCGCGGGGGGCGAGGCAACAATCATTCCCAGTCCACTTCCGAAGCACACTTCGTCACTGTGAGGAAACTGAGGAAACTCGCGGAAGTCTCTGGCCAGAGCGGAAAGGGCGAGGCAATAAGGCGTTCAGTAAAGATCCGGGAATAAGGGGTTCAGTAAAGAACTGGGATTAATGGGTTTGGTAAAGAACCAGGAATAGCGGGTTCAGAAAGAAACGGAAATAAGGGGTTCAGGAGAGTCCAAAAACCAGATGTTGTAGTCAAAGAAAAGGTTTGTGCAGTTGATAAATGTGAATAATGGGTTCAGAAGTTTCCAAGGACCAGATGGTTAGAGTCATAATAGATTTACTTAAAGTTAATGGTACTTTCATAAAAGAATCCATGGTTGAGGCTTATGTGGATATGATAGCGAAAGTAAGCCCTGGTTTTTGAGTGAGGACTTCTTAATGTACCACAGTGGGATTTACATAAGTTAGATTTGGAAAAAGCATCAAGAGAGGGAGATCTCCCATGAGGAACATTTCCTATGTGGCAACTTATACAGGAGTGCTTCCTTTCGTCCAAACAAAGAGTAAAACAACAGGTAGAAAGAAGTGCAGAGACGCTCGGAGAGATATATGAGAGAGAATCGAGTAAACAGGAAGAGGAAGAATTAAGTGGTAATGATTTAGAAAGCCTGTGCTGGGGGTGGAATTGCAAGATAGGGGGCCGCCTCCTGTAGTTCAGCCTCCTGTAGTTCAGCCGGCTGTGCCTCAGTGGGAGGAGCCAACAGCTAGTGTCCTCCCATCTGTCCACACGTTAGCTAAAAGAATAGAAATGTTAGATATGGGGGATGGGTGAGGTTTTCCAGAGTTTGAGGCCTACCACAAGGTGTCGCTAACAGCCCCACAATTAGTCAGGTGTTTGTTGATGCAGCCATTAAGGCCCTTAGAGAAAGCCATTAAGGCCCTTAGAGAACACTATCCTGACATAATGGTAATACATTATATGGATGATGTTTTATTAGCACACCCTAATTTAAATTTACTTTTACAACTTTTTGGCTTGATGTTGGATATGTTAAAGAGTCATGGATCTCATATAGCTGAGGAAAAGGTACAATCAGTTTCTTCCATTCTTTATTTGGGATATCAAATTATGGATACATGTATTAAGCCACAAAAATTCAAATTGCTACGTTCTGCAGGAGACATTTTAACCCTCTAGAAGTCATAAACCTTTAGTATTGTGGAAAGATAGTTTTTCTGGAAACTGGAAAGCACCAGACCCTGTTCTCATATGGTGGCAAGGAAGTGTTTGTGTTTTTCCACAGGATGCTGACAGTCCCATTTGGGTGCCAGAGAGACTGATACGTCAGACAGTGGAGGCTCCTCAGAAGCATGTCAGTCAAGATGAAGGCTCTTCTACTTAGCAAGAGTATGGTTCCCCAAATGAATCCATGTGGCAGTGATGCACGACCCTATCAACGTCGCTGAGGACCATGCTGCTGGGAACCTGAACAATCTTGGCCACCCTCCTGGACTGGATGTCAAGGATCCTCAAGAGCTAATTTTGTGGCTCAGTCATCTTTTATCAAAATCCAACTGAGGACTGGAATTGTTATGCTTAATCAACAAGTTGATCTATTGCAAGAACAATTGAATATTCTGGAGCAGGTGATGAGCACCTCTTGTGCAGCTGCCTGTTCTGGATTTTGAACTTGGACATAACATGGAAGGCTCAGGTTGATAACTTGACAGCCTCTCTATGTACACAAATAATTGGACACATGTTGATATTCCAACCTTGGGTGACTGGTCATGTTTATTTGATACTGTTTGGGGATTTGGTCAAAGGTGGGCAGGATTGATTGGCTTGGGTTTGTTTTTTATGTGTTATAATTATAATATGTCTAAATTGCTTGTGCAAAATAAGGCAAAGTCAATGAAGACAGGGAATCCTGACATGACAGGTGTTTGCTGCCATGGAAACAGGTGCCTTCCCTCAGGTCTGGCTTTCTTAAATGGACAGCTGGTAGTCAGAGATGGGTAAGTCCCAGTTGTTAGCCTATCAACCTAAGACAGGAGTCAAGTAAAGAGTACTTGGTGATCCCATGACAGGTAAGAAGACTAACGAGCTTGGAGGAACCTAAGACAGCCACAGTCGATCTGATATGATGGTAGCCCCACATATCCTAGGTCTTCTCCTTTTTTGCCATTCTTTCTTTTCTTTTCAAAGGAAAAAAGGGGAGATGTTGGAGACCATTGCTTTCAGCCTCCTGAGGAAGTAAGATTATAAGATGGCACCTGGCAGCTCGCTAATGAGTCAGTACTTGCTGACCAGAAAGTTTCTTTGCATTTGTTGATTTGTTTCTTCCGTGCTTGTGGATAGAGTGGATCGCTAGGTTTCTTCCAGTTTGTTTGCTGCTTTGCAGATGACCTTTACTGTGATTGGCTGCTTAAGGTTATAAATAGTGTCAGGTTTCCGGGTAAGGGGAAGAAGGGAGAAAAGACTGAGAAGGGAGAAGAGAGAAGGAGAAAGAAGAGAGGCAGAGAAGAGAGGAGAGAGAAATAAAAGACCTCTGCTTGCAGTGACTTGAGTCTATGATCGTTCCCAGTCTGCCTCCGCAGCGACACTTCAACTCATCTGACAGGATACCAAGTTGATTGCCTGTCTTCATTATGAAGAAACAGTACTTGCAGTTAAGACATTTCACTGTATATCGAGACAACAAGGAAAACTCTAAATCACCAGGAACCTTGCAGAAAGCACACTTGTATGAATAGTGTGGTACACTCACTACACACTTGGTTGCATTGCTTCTCTGTTGGGTCATGTCCATGAAGTACAGATGAAAAGATTGTCCCATGCCTAAAGTGTATGAAAACCTCATGCTCAATCTTCACAGTGGACCATGAATAGGGCAACACAGTAGAATTTCCAACTGGTGCTAATATTGCATTGGAGATATTTAGCGAGATGTCAGGGGACTGGCTGGTAACATGCTGTTTTATGATTGTGGATGCACAATTCACAGAGCTCACAATTTGCCGAACTGATACAGAACAAATCATCTCTAAGGACCACTAACATGGACAGGGTGAGAGAGAGGAGAAAAAAGCCTAAAAGAATAATTTTGAAGCATGACGTTTTATAAACAATGCTGTTCTAGTCAATGCATAGATGACATGATGAAAAGCAAGGCTAATTATAGGCTATAGAGGAAGGCCATTCTGCATGGCACACCCTTTGGACAGTTCCCAGACAATTCATAAAGGAAATACCTAGAATATCAGTGTCTTGAATGGGGGACTAGCAGGAAGGAATGGGTCACGTGGGATTAGTGAACAGACAGTGGGGTATTTGGTCACAATACTCAATGTGCATGTATAAGAGGAAGTGTGGATATTAATGTTTCCATTGGTGGATAGGGAGTATTTTGGAAGGTGTGATTGGGTTTAAGATACATTGTACATATACATGAATGT
The DNA here is from genome assembly GCF_031878675.1 of Megascapheus bottae. Taxonomy (NCBI): domain Eukaryota; kingdom Metazoa; phylum Chordata; class Mammalia; order Rodentia; family Geomyidae; genus Megascapheus; species Megascapheus bottae. The sequence continues at coordinate 9,753,487 of NC_143509.1, forward strand.
CTTAAATGGAAAGTTCTGTTTACAATCAAGTGAAGAACAAATATCTCCAAAAATGAGGCTGCACTGGTGGCTCACCTCTGTGATCCTTGCTACTCAGGAGGCTGTGATTAGAAGATCAAGTTTTTAAGGCAGCATGGGCAGGAAAGTCTGTGAGACTCTGATCCCCAATAGACTACTCAGCAAGGCTGGAAGTAGCACTGTGGCTCAAGGACTGGAGCACTGGAATTGAGGCAAAAAGCTCATGGGCAGTGTCTAATCCTTGAGTTCAACCACAAGGACCGGCCCCAAAATTGTTAAAAACAGAGTAATGTATATTTAACTCTCATTAATGCCTCGTGTGAAATGCAAAATTTTATTTAGAAATGTCAGTTAAATGAACATGGTGGTATGCTATAGCAGATTCCAGAAGTGACATTAGGGCACACAGGGTCTACCCATAATTAAAAAATAATAAACCATGAGACACAGTATTCATATGATTTATTTTAGGCCATTTCATTTGATTCAACAATATTCTACATGCCAATGAACCTTCTGTCATGTGAGTGAGTGTATTTAACATTTTCCTAGGTAAAATAGCAAGGAAAGGTCATTTATTATTTTTTTCCTGACCCAAAACACTCATAGAGAGGCACTGTTGCTCCATGGGTGCTATCCCAACTGCTCACAGTAAGAAATCTGATGATTTGCATTTCGAGGTCCGCCCCAGCTGGAAATCACATAACACTCTTATTTCCAAATAAACACACACACACACACACACACACACACACACACAGATTCAGAAGTGGGGTCTAGTTCTAGCGATAGAGCACTAATCTTGAGGAAGCAAATTTATGGATAGAGCAAGTCCTGAGAAGTGGTAGGCAGAAAAAACTAACTCTCCACCCCAACATATGATCCTACTTTTATTAACCAGGAGACTCATGCTCACACCTTTAATGGTGCTGCTTAGTGGCAGAGTGCTTGTCTAGCAATCAGGAAGCCTCAGGTTGGATGCCTCTGTACCACATACACAGAAGAATCTGCAAGTGGCGCTGTGGCTCTAAGTGGTAGAGTGCTAGCTTTGAGAAAAGAGAGGCTCAGGACAGAGCCCAGGTCCAGAGTTCAAGTCCCAGGACTATACAAAAAAAAACAAAGAATAATGAAAGAAAAAAAATGAAAATTTTATGCAGTATTTTCTGATCACAGAACAATAGAGGATCCTCTTCCAATATCACTGGAGGAAAGTCCACAGCAGTCATCCTTGTTGGTGAAATTCAATCTCATAGAATCTTGAAGAAACACTCCTGCATACTTTCTTTTATTATACAGAAAGAGTGACATTTTCTTATGATGTGATACTTGTAAACATTCTGGAAAATATAGACAATTGCATTTTTACCCTTAATTTCATAAAAAGAACATACGACCAGAAAAGACTATGCTGAGCATTCTGTCTCCTAGGAGATTTCTTCATCGTTCCTTGGTTTTTAACTCCCATCCTGGTTCTTTACTTTTCTTTCTTTCTTTCTTTCTTTCTTTCTTTCTTTCTTTCTTTCTTTCTTTCTTTCTTTCTTTCTTCCTATCTTCTTTCTTTCTTTTTTTTCATTTCTAACTTTCTCACTTTTCTTTCTACCACTGTGTATGATAGCTCAAGGACTTGTATTCAGAGTCTGGGAACTTCACTGAGATTTTTCTCTCTACCACTTGAGTCACACCTCTACTTTTGTCTTTTTGATAGTTAATTGGAGATAAGATTCTCATGGATTATGCATGGTTGTGAGAATGCATATCGGTAGAGTGCTTGCCTAGCAGGCACAAAGCTCTGGGTTTGATTCCTTGGTACCATGTCTGCAGAAAAAAAACTAAAGTGACTGAGTCTAAATTATTGTACAACACTAGCTGTAAGAAAGCCCAAAGACAATGTCCCAGCCCTGAGTTCAAGCCCCAGGAATGGTAAAAGAAAAGAAAAGAAAAGAATTTCACAGATTGGACTCTGTGTAGGTGAACATGGAGGATTTCCAGCTACAGTGTCATCTGGTGTTGGCGATTTGATGAGATACCAGAGGACAGGCTGATGACAGGCTCTCCTACCATCATCAAGCCTGATTTGCAGAACTCCCAATTAGAAAAATTAACCCAAAGCTTACAAATCTCAATGAACTCATTTCACATCGATGAGAGGGGAAAAAAGAATGTCCAAAACAATCAATTTTAGATTTGTCCTCTGAGAAACAAAGCTTCGAAATTGAATGCCTTGGTGACAGCATCTAAAATATGGCTAATTGGGGCCAGGAGTTTGGCCTGGTTGTGGACTATTTGCCTAGCATACATGAAGATCTGGGTTTGATTCCTCAGTAGAGAAAAAGCTAGAAGTGGTGCTGTGCTCAAGTGGGCTTGAGCTCTATCCTTCAGAAAGCCCAAGGACAGTGCCCAGAGCCTGTGTAAAACTCTTAGATACAGCTGCAATTGAGGTGAGCCTAAGCCAGACAAAGCAGCTGCAGGCTTTGTTTCCTTTTTCCTAACAACCTGCTGAGGTGACAGTCTAGAGACAGTAGGTGGCAGGATGAAGACTTAAGTCTTAGTTCTCCTAGGCGTCAATCACCTTTCTGCTAAACATATATATATTCTGCTGTGCAAAAATAAATATTGAGAACTTGATCAGAAAAAAAAAGACTCGCACCCAACTTTCATCTGCAAAAGGTATTATGGTAAAATTGATAACCATCCTAAATATGGATCCTTGTGGTTTTTGTGGGTGTGTGTACATGAATCCTTTTTTGAAATGTATGGCCAATATTAATTTTACGCACTTTAAGATCTTTATGAATGTGTGTGTGAATGGGTGTGAGTAAACATGTTCAAGGTTAAATTGTCAGCATCCAAAACAATGAATAAATTCATAATTAAAACACAAAGGCATTTGGGTAAATCTAAGTCTAAACTTCAAGAAAATTATTAGGTTTAAATGTTTTCCAATGTCTTAAAGGATTATTGCATCATTTCAAAGAAAAACTGGTTAATAGGAGTTTTCGAAAGATCCTAAAATCTGCATTTAAAAAGAAAATCTGGTGTTGTAATGCATAAAGCTTGTTTACCTTGTAAACATTGTAACCTGTTTAGTCCAGAGGAATTAGGGAATTTGGAATTTATTTCCTTGAGTTAACGTTTGGAGATAAGTATCAAAATTTAAATGTAAATTTGTTTATCAGTGTCAGAAGCTTTGCCTGCCCTTTGAAAACTGTTTAGGTAATTAAATGACAAGAGAAAGGACCAAGAGAACTTAAAATAGTCCTGTGTGACCATCTTTGGTATTGAGAGGTGAACTGGCAAAGGTGCAGCTCTGGGTAAGAGAAGCTGGCACAAAGTCTGGTCAGATGGACTGAGTGGACCGTCTTTGTCCTTCTTCCTTGCAGACTGACACTGGAAATCTGATGGTAAAGTGGGTGATATGATTAGTATTCTTAAACTTGTCCCCTAATGGTTCAAGTCAGATCCCTGCCACGTGAACTGACTCACTTAAATCAGAGAGGGATGCATCAAAGATTCCCCCTGGTCCCTATAAAAGACTTTAAAAAGATCGTGAGGACATGTAAATCATGCATGCCTTTTATACAAGTCCCACCTCTACAATCCCCTGGGGTCATTCCCTGGGGTCTTAAACCTAATGTTATCTGGCAGACTGATGTAACCCACTAAGTACCCTTTGGGAAATTATGTCTATAGATACTCATTCACATGCTTATTGGGCTACTGTGCATTCTGGTGAAAGAGCCTGACACACTGAAAGGCATTCTTTACAACGTTTTGTTATCTTGAGTTTACGCCTACAGGTTAAAATGGATAATGGACCTGGTTTTAATAAAACAAAATGGAGGAGGCAACCCCCATGATAAATTGAGGACAGCTGTGCTTACATTAAATATTTTAAATTTCTCCAAGTACCAGCCTCTGACTGCCTTTCTGAGACATTGGTCTAATCAGACACCTTATTTAAAGGTTGAAGTCCGTTGGAGAGATCCTCTTACTGGATCATGGGGAGGCCCTAATCCCCCCATTAGTGTGGGGAGGGTATTTGGATGTGTCTTCCCAGTCGGAGAACCAAACCTAATTTGTGTACCAGCTAGAAATTTGCAAACAAAAACAATAATTACCCAAGAGCACCCCCTCTTGAGGTATGCGTTCTCCCTCTCATTCACAGGAATGAGGAGACCATACCAGACACCCTGCTTAGCTGTGGTTGGAATCCTCTGTCACCTTCCTTCTCCTCATCCTGGGCATCAGTATCCACGCTGTCCACAAAGACGCCACCTACAATATCAGCTTGATTTCTTGACTGCAGAGTCCTCCAAATCGTCGAGGCCTTGATCTGCTTTAAAAGGCTGCAGGAGGTTCTCAAATGCCACCAAAATGAACTTGATGCAAACTATCTATGGACTGGACTATGGTTGGCTCCCGTACCTTCTCCCCTTTGTGGGTGGGCCACTTGGTTACATTGAGTTTTGTATTCACATTCAGATCTTGTGTAATCAATAAGCTCCTTCAGTGTCTTAGAAAGTAGGATCAGGTAAAGCTGTTCAGCTAATGGTCATCTGGCAACAATATGCTGTGCTATGAGATGGCGGACTGGGATCTCTGTGGGGTTGACCCTGGCCCTTACCAGGATGTGCAGGTGTACAGAAGGGTTTCCATTGCTGACGTTGGCCATACCCCTTATTTCAAACCTCCGTTTGGATCTGCCAACCCTACAGGTAAATTGCCTGAAGTGCTAGAGTGGTAGTTAATGACGGGTAAGATTCCCAGAGGGGGAAACCTAAGACAGGCACACTGCTCAAGTAAGGCAAATATCTGCTTAATAAAACAAATGGGAGGAGATGTGGGAAACGTCACATTAGGAAAATGGGCCAACCTGCCTGTCGCCTCGTTGGGAGGTTTGGCTGTGGTTTGTGATGTAAAATAAGGCTACCTCAAACCCTGGGATTGGCCCTGCTGCCCACTCTGACTGCACCTACCTCCCCTTGCCCTACACACCTTTATGCTGATAGACTCCTGCATCTTATTTTAGCCCCTTGTACTTTCCCAATAAATGAGTTTCTGCTGTGACAGTCTCCCTGGCGCGTCTGTGTCTTCCCTCTGGAGAGGGAGGCCTGGGTGAATGTGGCCACTTGGCCCTAACCTTTCTCGATCTTGTCTTAGTCAGGGCATGTTCTCCTTATACCTCTTGTGGGTCAAGAGCCAAGAAATGCTAAAACCCTGACATTCCAGAAGGTACATAAAGAAGACAAACACACTCATACTCCCAGGGGATAGGAGGGAGGGCTAGGAAGTAGCTGTTTGTTGCCCACAACAGTGGGGCCAGCCTACAGCAAGCAAAATGAGGAATGTATTTTTTGTTCTCTTTGTGGGTTTTTTGGCAGTCCTGCAACCTAAAATCAGGGCCTGAGAACTCCCCTTGGGTTGTTTTTCCAAAGCTCTTTCTATACCACTTGAGCAACAGGAGCGATTTTAGCTTTTCTAAGTATGTAGCTGCAAGGAGTGGAATTCAAGTGTTTGTGCATATTAGGCAAGCATTCTATCAGTAGAGTCATTGACAGGAGCTTAGACCTGTAGGGATAAAAGGTCCCTGTAACTTTTGCCCCATTTTGGGGAACCATGAATTTCAAATCAAAATTTCCTGAGTAGAATTGCAACCCACACCCAAAAGTCTGCTGCCTTTCACAATGTTTTGAACCCATTTGATTACTTGGACCTTCCCGGAGTCCCACAGATTAGTCAGTACTTTAGTGAGTCTGAGAAAGCTACACACATAGTTGAAGATAGAAAGATAAGAAAATATCCTGTGTGTAGATATGTATGTGTGTGGGTTGTGCATGATTTTATCTATCTATCTATCTATCTATCTATCTATCTATCTATCTATCTATCTAACTATATCTATCTCTATATATGTACACACACACACACACACAATGGAATTTTACATAGCCACATACAAGATAAAATAATGGCATTCACTGGGTAGTGGATAAATTAGAGGGAATCAGGTTGAGTGAGATAAGTCAAGACCACAGGAACAACAGGTGCTTAGTAGCCTTAACAAGAGGATATAAGATCCAAACAGTACAGCAGCAATGACTCACCATTGGGGTCTCTGTGTGAGAAAATTGAGAACTCACACATATGTGTGCATGTTTCAGACAGTATCAGAAGCAATATGGAGGTTCCTCAAAGATTAATTAAGAAGCTCCCATACAGTCTAGAAATCTCACTCCTAGGCATTTACCCAAATTGCTTAAAGAAAGAACATCAGAAATCTTCCAACAACACCATATTCATTGCAGAATTACATACCATAGATAAGACATAGAGCCAATCCAGAAGCCCTCAGTAGATAAATGGGTCAATATGATATGTTATGTGTGTGTGCATCTCTCTGTGTGTATGTGAGTGTGTGTCTCTGTATATATATATATATACATCTATAAATGTATGTTTCTGTATTCTATATACACATACATGCACACATATAAAAACAATGAGCATCTAATTCTAACCAAAAAAATTTCTAAGGAAATGGAAGACTGAGTAAAATTATGATAAACAGAGTAGTGCTGGCCCAGGGAAAATCAGGTTGCATGATTTCCCTCATTTGCAATGATTGAATTATATCTCTAATAGAATTCTTACTGAAGTTACGGAGTGCACAAATGTCTAAGCTGAATCTTGTCAACTCAGCCCCGGAAGATCCTAGGACAGTTTTGTATGCTGTACCTAAATTATCATCGATGGTGCAACAGGATAAATCAGCAGGGAATATCATCCCTATATGAGCTATAGTAATGTAACTTTTCAGTGTTTAAATACAAATAATTTCAGCTATGTTTGCCTTGGAATTATTGCTTATTGACAGAAGGCATGAAATTAGAAGATACTGGAGCTTAATTGCTTGGACATATTAAGAATTCATTTTCTTTTACTCAGTCCCTAGGAGCAGGTCTCTTGTACCTGGTCTCTTGTCTTATAAGTAGGTGAAGCTAATTTCCTGTTCTATTGCAGTATGATGGATGTAAAAGGGGAAGTAATCATTATTAGAATCGAATGATTAGTACTGCACCAATGTAACTGGAAGTAATGGCCTTTTGTCTTCCTTCCTTTCTTGCTTCTTTTCTTCATTCCTTCCATTCTTCCCCCACCCCTGCACTTTCTCTCAGAAAGAGACCCTCTGAAAAGCACAGGCTAGGGCCGAAATTTGGCTGGACGGAAGTATGCTTGACTAACGTAGATGAAGATTGGGATAATATTCTTTGGTTCCACATACTAAGAACAAGCAGGAATGTGTGCAGGAACACAAGTGGTAGTGCTAGCCTGAAGAAGAATAATCTCCAGGAAAGTGGTGATGTACTGAGTTTAAGCCTCAGGCTTGGTAAAGAAAGACACAACATAAACAAAAACAAAAAAATGGAAGGAGAAGCATAAAGTTTGTGGCTGCCTGATGGAGTTGGGATTCCAAAAAGAATTTCCAATCAGGAAATGCCAACACATTTCACGGGATGAAGGACAGTGAAGAATTCTGCTTCATCAACCCATACTTCCTTTCAACATAACATAAGGTACAAACCCAAGGCAAAACACACCCTTACCCTAAGGTGATGGGAGAGAAGCAGAGGCAGTAGGTCTTTGTTTCCCACACCTGTGGGGCCAGTCTACAGCAAGAAAAACGAGGGTCGCATTTAGGGATGCTAGCTCTTTACTTTTGTTTCTCTTTTGGCAGTCCTGAGATTAGAACTAAGGGCCTGATCCAAAGCTATTGCTATACCACTTGACACACAGGACCAATTCTAGCTTTGCTATGCATGTGGATGCAAGGAATGGAATTAAAGTGTTTGTGCAGCCTAGATAAGTAATCTTACCAGTAGAGTCCTTCAGAGGAGCTTAGTTCTGTAGAGATATTAGGCCCCTGTTCCTTTTGCCCCATTTTGGGGAACCATGGATTTCAAGTTAAAATTTCCTGAGTAGGATTGTAAACTAGAGCCAAAAGTCTACTGTCTTTCCAAATATTTTGAACCCATTTGATTTCTTTGTGCTTTCCAGAATCCAAGAGTACTTAATTCAGTATGGGATTGCTGCACACATAGCCTATGAGAGAAAGAGACCAAAAATATTCTGTGTGTGTGTGTGTGTGTGTGTGTGTGTGTGTGTGTGTGTGTGTGTTTGTGATTGTGCAGGTTTTATGTTCCAAACAGGCATGCTCTCTCATTTGAAATACTGTACTTGATCAGTTATGTGTTGGTATAGAAAAGTTACCTGTTAGGTTTCTACTGCCTTTATCACTTTTGCAATAAACACACAGTCCATCTGCTCAATGTGTGCACTCTTGGGAAATGTGTTTGCATTGATGAAGAAGCCCCATACACCTGTGCTCTGTGATTAAAAGAGACATTATCCTCCTTCCCTGAGTATGTTCCTTATTCAAGTAGATAGGACAAGAAAGCCAATGGCAGTGGGATATGTGTCTGAGGACACATTGCTTGCAGGTGTGCTAGGTGCACATTAGAGAGGGAGGAGAAGGTAGGAGGTGTTAGGGTGTGGTGGTAAGTGAAGTGCTGGCCCATTGTGAGGCTGTGGCCCCAGCAGAAGCCCAGGAGAGCCGGTGGGCAGGGTCCTTTGCCGAGGCCCCTGGGGTCCCAGCCTACCCAGTTCAGTGCCAGAGAAGCTGTGCTTGCCATGGATGTAAGGGTGAATGGCCTTGGCCATGATCCGGGCAATTCTCTTCAAAGCTGCCTTATTGGTGTGGAGCATGGGCGTGTGGAGCCCAAGGGTCCCAGGGGGCCCTCAGTACTGGGGGTTGAAACCTCTCACCGCCTGCAGCACCTGCCCCAGAGCACAAAGAAGCTCCCTGCCCTGGTTCTGTGTGGGCAGAGCTGTCCTTGACTCCTATCAGGACAGCCGGTCCCTGACAGGTAACAATGCGGGACAGGGCCGGCAGCAGCTGGCCTCCCTAGGAGGTGGCTGCCCCTGCGCTGCTGACCCAGGAACTAGGGACCTGACTGGACGCCTTTTCGGTTGGTGGGTGTTGGAGCCCCTGCCCCTGTCCACCTTGGCTTCCGTGGGCCTGGACAGCCGGGGACCTAGGGGTGGTGGCTGGCCGGCGCTGCTCTGAGCATTCGTGGATCCGCAAGAATAGCTCGCGCCAGGACTCACCAGGGCCCAGCTGTGCACCATAGAATAATCGGGCACAGCACATTTGCCACAGTCGCTCCGTGATGTCGTGGCCCAGGGTCTTGGGGCCATTGCTGCCTCCACTGTGCTGCGGGGTATGGGCGCCGGGCTTGGCATAGGGTACTGGCCTGACAACTTGGGGCCACCAACGAGCCACTGGGGCCCTGGGTAGCACGAGAGAGTGGAATCGCCGGGCAGGCACAGGGGACAGGGAGCTGGGCATGGGGTGTGAGCTCGTTGGCATCTTCAGGGCACCCGGGCACCAACTGACCAGCAAGTGCCTGCCACCAGTGGAGTCGGCCACCTTTGGGATTCTGCAGCCTTCCAAGGACCAATGACACCATCCTTTGCTGCCCACAGGGGACTCTGGGGACCTTCGGGGACGCTTTTCATGCACGCTGCCAGGACAAAGGATAGCAGACATCTTGCCAGCCCGCTCGAGCTCATTCGGATCCTGGGACCACAGGTGAGCTGGACCGCACCTGTGGACTCACCTCCAGGCATAGTGGCTTTTGCCCAGGAGACATCACGTGCACTCGTCTCTTGGAATGTCTCCTTCCACTCCAACCCCAAATATTCCCGCCCCATTTCAGACATGCTGGGCTCCTGAGCGCTGGCCAGCTCAGGGACCTGCACCAGCAGCTCTGCCATGAGTGCAGGGTTGTGGACCAGGAGAACCAAGGTCTTCCAGCGCTTGGCCACTACCTTGGCCAAACAGCCCACCTCCAATTGTTTGCGGAAAACCTTGGCTGTCCTGAGCTCCCTGGCTGCCAGCATCTCAGGCAAGATGGGCAGGAGGGACAGTAGACTCAAGGCCTGGCTCAGCACCGCTGCATCGCTGCTGGAGGCCAGGCGCTCCTGGAGCTGCCGCACAGCTCCCCACACCCACTCTAGCTGCGTCCTATGGCCACCAACCAACACATCGACAGAGACTCAGCAGCCCCTCACCTGGCTTCCATGATCCATCAGGCCACCCCCCCTGCTCTGACAAAAAGGAGCCACAGCTGTCTCCTTCCATGTCTCCCCCTCCGTCTCTTCCAGGCCCAGACTCTCCCTTCAGGGATCTGGAGCACCTTGCTTCTCAGGGAGCTTGTGAAGCAGAAGGGCTGACACAAGCACAGGGTGGCAGCTCAGGAGATCCAAGGTCGCCCAATGCATGGCCAGCTCCTGGACCAAAGTGCCCACCTGCAAGTGTTTCCCGAAGCCCCACACTGTGCTTCTCAAACCCGTGATGGGCAGCATGTCAGTCGTGATTGTCAGCACCGAGAGCAGCCTCAAGGATTTGCACAGCTCCTCCGAGTTGGTGCTGGAGCCCAAGCACTCCTGGAGCTGCCTCACTGCCGTGCACACCTACTCCTGCACCTCCATCCCGATGCCCACCCAGCTGAGTCGTCCCACAGAGGCCCAGGTCACTCACCCCCGTGGCTGCATCCCGTGGATCACTCACTTACCGTGCTCTGGCACTGCTCTTTCTGGTTGGTTGCTGCGAGGCACCACTCTCCCTCCTGATCCTCCAGGCGCCGTCATCCAGAAAGAGACAGCTGGCCAATTCCACTCCTTATATCTGCTCTGACTATACTGCCACATCCAACAGCTCCCATCGTAAGGTCCTCCCTGGCTTGCACCAACCAATCCCTGGCTTCCCAGCCCGGGGTCTGCCAACATGTACCTTGCCTTGCCTTACAGCCAGGCCCTCCTCATAACTCCCCAGGCACCACTTGCTAGTCCTCTTGGGGCTGCTAGTCAAGGCCATCTGCCTAGATTTCCATGCCTTGGGGCCTGGCCCTGGGGCAACTCAGGTGTGTGGCCTCTTGTCTTCTCCACCAACAGTGCTTGGTAACCAATCCTGGTAACCAGCACCTGTGCATCTGGCCCTTCATTTCCTCCTTGAATGCTATCAGTAGGTCCACTTTAATATCCACTCCCCACACTCCTGGGCTTTGTCCATCCATGGTACCCCAGGGCCATTCTTCCCCATCTAATTCTTCTTGGCACTTCCCAGGTTGGACCCCTGCTGAGTGAGCAACCATGCGACAATCAACCTGAGGACAGCGCTCATTCCTTTTGTCTGAAATTGTAGGACATCTTTGAATCCTGAAAGAGAATAAAGACTTGAAGTCAGTATGGCCTTCCTTCTGGTTATCTGGATTGCAAGTTCACTCTACACTCGAAATTTGATAAGAACATTTGGTAATGATAAGCAAACCAGAATTGTCTGTTCATTTTGAAAACCTCAGTGCCCCCTGTGGGCAGCAACGGATGGAGTCAGTGGTCCTCCAAATTCCCGAAGGTGGCCGACTCCACAGGTGGTGGGTGCTTGCCAGGCAGTTGGTGCCCAGGTGCCCTGAAGATGCCAGCGTGCTCCTGCCCCAAGCCCGGCTTGATTTCCCCCGTGCCGGCCCAGCTAGTCCACTCGCTCGTGCCCCCCAGGACTCCAGTGGCTCCCAGGCGGCCTCAAGTTGTCATGCCAGCACCCTATGCCAAGCCTGTGCTGCTACCCTGCAGCCCTGGGGAGGTAGAAATGGCCCGAAGATCCTGGGGCCTGGTAGCTGTGGCAAATGCGCTGTGCCCGACAATTCAAGTGGGCACAGGCGGGCCCTGGCATTTCCTGGCACCATGGATCCTCAGAGCAGAGCCAGTCAGCCACCATCCCTATGTCCCTGGCTGTCCAATCGCCCGTAAGTCAAGGTGGACAGGCACATGGGCTACATCACCCACCCACCGAAAAGAAGTCGAGCCAGTGCCCAAGCTGCTGGGTAAGGAGCACAGGGGCAGCCACCTCCCATGGAGGCAAGCCGCTGCCGGCCCTGACCCACCCCGGTACCTGGCAGGGACCCTCTGGCCAAATAAAAGCAGGAGGACAGGAGGAGGGCAGGGAGGTTCTTGGGGTCACAGGGGCAGGTGCTGCTGCCAGTGAGACATTTCATCCCCCAGGCCTGAGGGCAGCCTGAGCCCTCACGGGATCCATCATCGCTACTCCCCCACCCCTGCTCCGCAGCAACAAAGCAGCTGTCAAGAGAATTGCCCGGTTCATGGCCAAGGCCATTCACCCTTACATCCATGGCAAGCACAACTTGCCTGGCTGTTGAACTTGGGAGGCTGGAACCCCGGGGGCCTTGGCAAAGGACCCTGCCTGCCGGCTCTCCTGGGCTTCTGCTGGCGCCACCGCCTCACAATGGGACAGCACTTCACTTACCACCACACCCTAACATCTCCTAGCTCCTTCTCCCTCCCTAATGTCCATCTAGCACACTTGCAAGCAACGTGTCCTCAGACATACATATCCCACTGCCATTGGCTTTCTGGTGCTACCTACATCCATAAGGAGAATCCTAAGGGAAGGAGGAGAATGTCTGTTCAAATCACAGAGCACAGGTGTGTGGGGATTCTCCATCAATCCAACACATTCCCCAAGAGTGCACACATTGAGTAGATGGGCTGTGATTAGGTCAAAAGGTGATCAAGGCAGTAGAAACCTTACACATAATTTTCTATACTAACACATATCTGATCAAGGACAGAATCACAGGGAATTTCAAATGACAGAGCATGCCTGTATGGACCAGAAAACTTATACAATCAACACACACACACACACACACACACACACACACACACAGATTGTTTTTGTTCTCTTTCGCACACTATTTGTGCGGGTCTCTCAGATTAAGTAAAGTACTGTCTATTCTGAGGGACTCTGGAAAGGCCAAGGAAATCAAGAGGGTTCAAAACATTTGGAAAGACTTTTGGCGCTAGTTTACAATCCTTCTCAGGAAATTTTAACTTAAATCCGTGACTCCCCAAAATGGGAGAAAAGGAACAGGGGATAGATATCTCTACACAACTAAGTTCCTCTCAAGAACTCTACTTGTAAGATTGCTTACCTAGGATGCACAGACACTTGAGTTCCATTCCTTGCAACATAGAAAAGCTAGAATTAGTCCTGTGGCACAAGTGGTATAGCTTTGGAAGAGAAACTCAGTGGGAGTTCTCACGCCCTTAGTTCTAGTCTCAGGACTGGGGAATGAGAAATTAAAGAACTAGCATCCCTAAAAAAACTCGTTTCTCTTGCTGTAGACTGGCCCCACAGGTGTGGCAAACAGACACCTACAACCTTTGCTTCTCTCTCATCACCTGGAGTAAGGGTGTATTTTGTCTTGGGTTTGTACCTTCTGTTAGGTTGAAAGTAAGTGTGGGTTGATGGAGCAGAATTCTTCACTGTCCTTCATCCCGTGAAATGTGTTGGTGTTTCCTAAGTTGGTAATTCTTTATGGAATCTCTAATCAATTAGGATGCCACACCCTTTATGATGTTCCTTGGATATTTTTCTCTGTTTTTTTTTTTGTTTTGTTTTGTTGTGTTTTTATTTACCAAGCCTGCAGGTTAAACTTAATGCCTGGCCACTTTCCTTGAGATTCTTCTTCAGGCTAGGACTACTACTTGAGTCCCTTTACCGGCTTTTTCTTAGCATGTGGAACCAAAGAATGTTACCCTGATCTTCATGTATGCTAGTCAAGCACACTTCCACCTGGCCAAAATTTGGCCCTAGCGTGCGCCTTTAGAGAGTCTCTTTCTGAGAGAAAGTATGGTGTGTGGGGGGGACGTAAGGAAATAATGAAAGAAGAAGAAAGGACGGAAGACAAAAGGCCTTTACCTCCAGTTGCATTGGTGCACTACTAATCATTTGATTCTAACCACTTTTACATCCATCACAGGGCAATAGAACTGTAAATTCGCTTCACCTAATTAGAAAACAAGAGACCAGGTACAAGAGACCTGCTTCTAGGGACTGGCAAAAGAATTAAGCTCCAGGTTCTTCTAATCTCATGTCTTCTATCCATAAGCAATAAGTTCAGTGCTAACATAACTGAAATAGTTTGTGTTTAAAAACTGAAAAGGTACATTACTATAGCTCTTTTGGAGATGCTATTCGCTGCTGATTTACACTGTTGCACCATCTATGCTTATTTAGGTACAGCATACAGTACTGTTTTGGATCCTCTGAGGCTGAGTTGACAAGATTCAGCTTAGACATTTGCTCACTCTGTGCTTTCAGGTCAGAATTACATCAGAGATATTATTCTATCATTGCAAATTAGGGAAATCATGCACCCTACATTCACCTGGGCCTGGACTACTCTGCTTATCATAATTTTCCTTGGTCTTCAATTCCTTAGAATATTTTTTCGAGTTATAATTAGATGCTCATAGTTTTATATGTGTGTATTTATGTTTATATGGAATACACTAACATATATTTATAGGTATATATATACACACACACACCTATATATGTATGTATGTATATATACTCAGAAAAACACATACTCATATACATACACAGAGACACACACACCCATATACCATATCTACTTTTTTTTTCTTTTTTTTTTCTTTTTTTCTTTCTTTTTTTTTGGCCAGTCCTGGGCTTGAGCTCAGGGTCTGAGCACTGTCCTTGGACTTTCTCAAGTCTAGAGCTCTACCACTTGAGTCTCAGCACCACTTCCGGTTTTTATCTATATATGTGGTACCGAGGAATCTAACCCGGGTCTTCATGCATGCTAAGCAAGCACTTTAACCACTAGGCCAAACTCCCCGCCATACCATATTTTCTTGACCCATTCTTCTACTGAGGGGCATCTGGGTTGGCTCCACATATTAGCTATGGCAAGAAATGCTGCAATGAATATGGTGTTGCTGGATGATTTCTTATGTTTTGGCTTTTAGTAATTTGGGTAAATGCCCAGTATTGAGATTGCTAGACTGTATGGGAGCTTCGACTGTATGGGAGCCTCTTAATTAGTCTTTGAGGAACCTCCATATTGCTTCTGATATTGTTTGAAACATACTGACATATTTGTGGCTTCTCATTTTTCCCACACAGCGGCCCCAATAGTGAGTCATTGCTATTGTACGGTTTGGATCTTATATAGTCTTATTGAGGCTACTAAGCATCGCTTGTTCCTTTGGTCTTGAATTATCTCACTCAATCAGATTCCCTCTAATTTATCCACTACCCAGTGAATGCCACTTTTTTATCTTGTCTGTGGCTGTGTAGAACTCCTTCGTGTGTGTATAGACGTGGATATAGATAGGTAGATAGATAGAGAGATAGATAGATAGATAGATAGATAGATATAATCACATACACACATTCATACACACAGAATGTTTTTTCTCTTTCTATCTTCGACTATGTGTGTAACTGTCGCAGACTCAATAAACTACTGACTGATCTGTGGGGCTCTGGGAAGGGTCAAGAAATCAAATGGGTTCAAAACATTGGGAAAGGCAGCAGACTTTTGGCTCTAGTTTGCAATCCTACTCAGGAAATTTTGATTTGAAATCCATGATTCCCCAAGGTGGGATAAAAGTTACAGGGCCTGTTATCTCTACAGAACTAAGCTCCTGTCAAGTAATCTACTAGTAGGTAGATTGCCTAGGATGCAGAAACACTTGAATTCCATTCCTTGCAACCACATACTTAGAAAAGCTAAAACTGGCACCTAAACAGCATACCATCTAAGGACAACAAGAACTGTCAAGACACAGGCCCTAATAAAAACTTTTAAAAATGGTAGGAACCAATAAATATCTCTCAATCCTAACTCTCAATATCAATGGACTTAACTCTCCAATTAAACGGTATAGACTGTCTAGTTGGATCAAAAAGCAAGAGCCATCGTTCTGCTGTCTTCAAGAGACACATCTTACCCAACAAAACAATCATCTTTTGAAAGTGAGAGGTTGGATTAAACTCTATCAAGCTAACGGGCCCCATAAACAGGCTGGAGTTGCCATCCTCATATCAGATAAAATAGAATTCAAACTAAAATTAGTAAGAAAAGACAAAGAAGGTTACTTCCTCCAGGATCTTTCCTCCAGGAAGACATAACGATCCTAAATATTTACACACCCAATCCCGGAGCTACGAAATTCATCAAGCAAACTTTACTTACACTGAAACCATACATAGATAGAAATACAGTGAGTGTCGGTGACTTTAACACACCACTCTCAACTATGGACAGATCAACAAGGCAAAAACTCAACAGAGAAACCATACAACTGAACAACTATATAGACCAACTAGATCTAACAGACATCTGCAGAATATTCTACCCAGCAACAACACAATATACGTTTTTCTCAGCAGCACATGGAATATTTTCCAAAATAGACCACATCTTAGGCCATAAAACAAACCGGGAGAGATTCAGAAACACTGAGATTATTCCATGCACACTCTCAGACCACAAAGGCATCAAATTGGAACTGAACACACATCTCCACCAACGAAAACCCTGTAACTCATGGAGACTGAACAACACATTATTGAATCACCAATGGGTCATAGAACAGATCAGAACAGAAATCCAACAGTTTATGAAATTTAACAATAAGGAGAACACAAAATACCAACTCCTTTGGGACACAGTAAAGGCAGTACTCAGGAAAATTTATAGCGCTGAGTGCCTACGACAACAAGTTGGAAAATTCACAAACCAACAAGTTAATGTCTAACGTTAAGCTCCTGGAAAAAGAGCAACAAACCAACCCTAATCCTAGTAGAAGAAAGCAAATTATTAAAATCAAAGCAGAATAACATGATTTGGAATCCAAAAAAACTATAGAAAGAATCAAGAAAACAAGCAGTTGGTTCTTTGAAAGAATTAACAAAATTGACAAATCCTTAGCAAATCTTACCAAAAAGCAAGAGAGCATATCGAAATTAACAAAATTGCAGACAAAAATGGTAATATCATGACAGAAATTACAAGATCCAGAATATCATGAGGGAATACTTCTCAAACCTTTATGCCAACAAATTTGAGAATCTAGATGAAATGGATGAATTCCTAGCCCATATTAACATACCCACCCTGAACCAAGAAGCATTAACCCAACTCAACAGGCCTATTTCAAGCTCTGAAACAGAAATGGCAATTTGAGAACTTCCACCTAAGAAAAGCCCAGGGCCAGATGGATTCACAGCTGAATTCTATAAGGTCTTCAAAGCAGAGCTCACACCAATACTCCTCAAGCTCTTCAACAAAATTGAAAATGAGGTTCTTTATCAATCTTATTCTATGAAGCCAGTATAACCCTCATTCTCAAACCAGACAGAGATTCATCAAAGAAAGAGAACTATAGACCTATTTCTTTGATGAACATCGATGCAAAACTTCTCAACAAAATACTGGCCAACCGTCTACAACAACTCATCAAAAAAATTATACACTATGATCAAATTGGATTCATCACAGGGAGGCAAAGCTGGTTCAACATAAGCAAATCAATTAATATAATTCAGCATATCAACAGGAACAAGGACAAAAATCACATGATTGTCTCAATATATGCGGAAAAGCCATATGATAAGATCTAACACTCATTCATGTTAAAAGCTCTGGAGAAACTAGGAATCCATGGAACATTCCTCAATATAATAAAGGCTGTGTATGAGAGACCCATTGCTAGTATTAAACGTAATGGTGAAAATCTAAAACCATTCCCTCTAAAATCAGGAACGAGACAAGGACACCCACTCTCTCCACTCCTCTTTAACATAGTATTAGAATTCCTATCCAGTGCAATAGGCAAGAAGCAAGCATAAAGGGGATCCAAGTAGGGAAAGAGGAAATAAAACTATCCCTCTTTGCATATGACATGATTCTTTATTTAAAGAATCCTATAGGGGCCGGGAGTTTGGCCTAGTTGTTAAAGTGCTTGCCTAGCATGCATGAAGACCCGGGTTCGATTCCTCGGTACCACATACATAGAAAAAAGCCAGAAGTGGTGCTGAGGCTCAAGTGGTAGAGCTCTAGCCTTGAGAAAGTCCAAGGACAGTGCTCAGGCCCTGAGTTCAAGCCCAGGACTGGCAAAAAAAATAAAGAATCCTATAGACTCTACTCCCAACCTCCTTGAGCTGGTAAAAACTTTAAAAGGGTAGCAGGCTATAAAATTAACCCTCAAAAATCAACTGCTTTCCTTTAAACCAACAGTGAGAGGAACGAGGCAATAATCAGGAAAGAAACTCCTTTCACAATAGCCTCAAAGAAAATGAAGTACCTTGGAATTAGCTTAACTAAGAATGTAAAGGACCTTTTTGATAAAACTTTTAAACCCTGAAAAAGGAAATTAAAGCAGAACTAAGGAAATGGAAAAACCTCCCATGCTCCTGGATTGGAAGAATCAACATTGTGAAATGACAATCTTGCCAAGGGCTATCTACAAATTGAACGCAATGCCCATCAAAATCCCAATGGCATTCTTTAAAGAAATAGAAGAGGCAATCCAAAATTTCATATGGAATAATAAAAGACCCCGTATAGCAAGAACACTTCTTAGCAGAAAGAACTGCACTGGAGGAATTTCAATTCCAAACTTTAGACTGTATTACAGGGCTATAATTCTCAAAACAGCTTGGTACTGGCACAAGAACAGACCTGAAGACCAAATGGAATAGAACTGAGGACCCAGATATTAAACCACAGACCTATTGCCACCTAATCTTTGACAAGAGAACCAAAAAATAGAATGGAAGAAAGACAGCCTCTTCAACAAGTTGTGCTGGCAGAACTGGTTAAGCACCTGCAGAAAACTAAAGTTGGATCCTTCTTCGTCACCCTGCAGTAGACTTAACTCCAAATGGATCAAAGACCTGAAGGGAAAATCTGACACACTGAAAACTTTACAAGAAGGAATAGGAGATACACTAGGCCTCCTTGGCACAGGTAGAAACTTTCTTAATAAGGACCAAGAATCACAACAAATCCGAGAAAGGCTGGATAAGTGGGACTCCATTAAACTGCAGAGCTTTTGTATGGCAAAGGACACAGCTAGTAAACTAATCAGGAAGCCTACAGAGTGGGAGATGATCTTCACCAACCAAACAACGGACAAAGGCCTCATATCTAAAATTTATCAACAACTCAGAAAATTGAATCACCCCAAAACTCATCTCCAAAGTAACAACCATCCCATTAAAAAATGGGCCAAAGACTTAAAGAGAGTCTTCTCTGAAGAAGAAACAAAAATGGCCTATAGACACATGAAGAAATGCTCAACATCTCTGGTCATAGAAGAAATGCAAATCAAAACAACTCTAAGATTCCACCTCACTCCAGTTAGAATGGCCAGGATCAGGACAACGAATAGTAACAGATGCTGGAGGGGATGTGGTCAGGAGGGATCACTACTACACTGTTGGTGGGAGTACAAACTCGTTCAATCACTATGGAAACCAGTATGGCCGTGCCTCAAAAGGCTAAACATAGAACTCCCCTATGACCCAGCAATTCCACTACTTGGCATTTACCCAACCATCCAGAATCTAGGGCATACTAAATCCACTAGCACAACAATGTTCATTGCAGCATTATTCGCCATAGCAAAGATAGGGAACCAACCTAGATGTCCCTCAGTTGATGAGTGGATCAACAAGTTGTGGTATTTGTACACAATGGAATTCTATGCTGCTGTCAGAAAAAATGACATCGCCCCATTTGTTAGGAAATGGAAAGACTTAGAAAAAAATCATATTAAGTGAAGTAAGCCAGACTCAAAGGAACTTAGGCTCAATGGTTTTCCTCATTTGTCATAATCAGTAGAAACCTTGGGCTCTACTAGCAGAGATCTGCAATAGAGGAAAACCTTGATACATAATGCCATATAGTATGAAGCTAATTGTTATTGAAACAAAAGCCATATAACGAATGATTGTTGTCCTTAATGTAGTACGTTATCCCTCATCTCCTTTGCTGTCCCTTCTGTATCTCATATTGTTACAGTATCTCACTTTGTTATCTGATATATTGAATTTATTTGTAATTGGTTATTTGAAATTGGATAGGGAAGGGAGGAAAACCAAGACGGGTGGTGGGTGGTGGGTGGAGGGGAGGGTAATGGGTACCAATACATGTGAAAGGGTATCAATGTATGTGAATTAATGCACCTTCTATCTGGCAAATATCATGTAACCCTTTTATTAATTACAATAAAAATGTATAAAAAAAAGAAAAGCTAAAATTGGTCCTGTGCCTCAATGGTATAGCAATAGCTTCTTAAAAACAACACAAGGGGAGTTCTCAGGCACTGCATTAAGATCATAGAACTGCCAAAAAATAACAGAAAAAAGAACTAACCATCCTTAAATGCATTCCTAGTTTCAATTGCTGTAGGCTGGCCCCACAGGTGTGGCCAACAAACACCTACCTCCTAGCCCTCCCTCCTCTCCCCAGGGGGTATGGCTGTGTTTTCTCTGGGTTTTGTCCCTTTTCTTAGGTCGAAAGGAGCATTATCCTTCACTCTCCTTCATCACCTGATTTGTGGTGGCACTTTATGATTTGGTAATTGTTTAGGTAATCTCTGATACATCATGTCTTCCCAAAGTTTAGGTTGGTCTGTGGTATTTTTTTGGTTGTTGTTTTTTGGTTTTTGTGGGGTTTTTTTCACCACACTGGAAGCTGAAACTCAGCACCTACCACTTTCCTTGAGCTTCTTCTCCAGGCTAGCACTATCACTGAGTCCATGCCACACTTCCTGCTTTTTCTTAGTCTGTGAAACCAAAGAATATACCTGTGTCTTCATGTATGCTAGTCAAGCACACTTCTATCCTACCAAACTCTCATGACTAGCCTGTGCTTTTTAAAGAGTCACTCTCTGAGAGAAACAATGGGTGTGGAAGGAGGAAGACAAAATTGCTCTGCTAGTTTGTTAATGCATAATATTCTAATGATTATTTCACCTTCTTCCATCACACTGCAATAGAACGGGAAAGAAGCATGACCTAATTTCTATCTTTTTGTACTTAATTTAAGTTTTCATTAACATTGATTTTTACATCATATTTCATATGTCATTTTTAATGAACAAACATTCCAAAAGGAATTCTCTATGTACAAACACTCGCACATAGATTTTGAGACCATAATTTAAATTAAGCTGAGGGTTTATATGTCATAGATATATATCAATCTAGCTAATACAACATTATTTCTAAAGTATCTATCCCATCATGTATTTTACATCTATGTAGTTATGTTTATATCATGTATACCATGTCCAAAATATTCAGTACCCAAATATTGAGTTATCCCTCCTGTACTGCATGGATTTAAAATCCATTTATTAAGGATACCATGAGCCTTTTGTTCCTTTGGTCTTCACTTATCTTGTTGAACCTGATTAGCTATAATTTCATCCACTACCCAGTGAAAATAATTGATTTATCTTATCTATTGGCTATGTAGAATTAAATTGAATGTATCTACCACATTTTGGTATCCATTCATCTGGGTTGTTTCCATCACTTGGCTATTGTGAACAGTGCAGAGATGAACATGGCTGAGCAGGTGTCCTTATCATATCTTGGGATATTCAACTGTGAGTCCATCTGGCCCTATAATTTTCGTTTATGGGAGGTCTCTTATCACCATTTCTATGGCAGGAGTTGAAATAGGTTTGTTTAGCTGGATTAGGTCTTCTTGGTTCAGTGTGGGTATGTTAATACTGGCTAGAAATTCATCCATCTCTTCTAGATTCTCAAATTTCTGGCAGAAAGGTTTAAAAAGTATTCCCATAGGATGCTCTGGATACTGGTAATTTGTGTTTTATTTCCATTCTCATCTGTGATTTTGTTCATTTGCCTGTGTTCCCTCATTGTTTTGGTAGATTTGCTAAGGGTCTGTCAATTTTGTTAATATTTTCTAAGAACCAATTCCTTGTTTTGTTGATATTTTCTATAGTGTGTCTGGACTCCAATTTATTTAATTCTGCTTTGATTTTAATAATTTGCTTCCTTCTACTGGGATTGGAGTTGGTTTGTGGCTCTTTTTCCAAGAGTTTAAGGTGGGCCCTTAGATGGTTGGTTTGTGATTTTTCCAGTTTGTTAACATAAGTACTCAGAGCTATACATTTTCCTCTGAGAACAGCCTTTGCTGTGGCCAAAAGTAGCTGGTATTTTGTGTGCTTTTTTGTTAAATTTCATAAACTGTTGAATTTCTGTTCTGATCTCCTCAAGGACCCAATGGTGATTCAACACTGTGTTGTTCAATCTCCATCTTTTTCAGGGTTTTCATTGGTGGAGATTGCTGTTCATTTCCAATTTGTGGTCTGAGAGGATGCAGGGAATAATGTCAGTGTGTCTGAATCTACAGAGGTTTGTTTTATTCCCCCAAATGTGGTCTATTTTGGATAAAATTCCACGCGCTGCTGAAAACAATGTATATTCTGATGTTGTGGTGTGGAATAATCTGCAGATGTGAGTTAGATCTACATGGTCTATATAATTGTTCAATTCTCAGGATTCTCTGTTGAGTTTTTACCTGGTTTATCTATCCATAGGTGAGAGTGGTATGTTCAAGTCACCAACAATCACTGTATTAGTATATATGTGTGGTTTTCACACACACACACACACACACACACACACACACATATACACATTTGCACACACATATATGGTAGATGTTGGGCTTAAGGGATGGAAGAATTAGAGCAGGGATGGGTGGGCAAATGCAGTCCTGATCCTCCAGGTGCCGGGTTCCAGAATGAGCCAGCTGTCCAGTTCCCCTCCTTATATCGTACTCTGGCTGCCCTGCCCTTTCAGACAGCTCCACCTGAAGGCTCTTTCCTGGCTCACAGGGAGGAGTTGGGGAGGAGACAGGCCCAGACTTAAAGATGCAGAGGCAACAGTTCTCAAGACCATGGCGAATGCACACTTTTTGGAAGATTCTTAGTTCTAACATGGTAACAAACATACACATACAGTTCTTCTAACTTGCTTTGTTTGGTTTCTCTCAGTAATTGAGTGTGCTATAACACTGATATTTTCACACCGAACAGATAATTCTGGTTTTCTTATCATTACCAAATGTTCTTATCAAGCTTCAAGATTGTTGAGTGAACTTGCAATCCAATCAGGAGACTGAGGTAGGGAGACCATACTTACTTAAACCAGTCCATTATATGTTAGGTGTTGAGCTTAAGAAAAGGAAGAATTAGAGCAGGGATAGTCGTCCATAATGAGCCATCTGGCTAGTTTCTCTTCTTATATTTTGCTGTGGCTGCCCTGCCGCCCTCTGACATCTTCCCCTATAAGCTCCTCCCTTGCCTGGCCTTCCAGACACACCCTCCTGACAACTCCCCAGGCACCACTTGCTAGTCCTCTTGTGGCCCCTTGCTCAAGGCCATCCTCCCAGATTCTGTTGACAAGGGGCCTTGGCCTTGGGCAACACAGGTGTGTGGACTCTTGTCTTCTCCACAAACACTGCTTGGTAACCAATCTCGATGACCAACAACTGTCAATCTGGCCCTTCATTTCTCACCTTGAATGTTAACCCTTAGTCCACTTTAAGATCTACTCCCCACACTCCAGGATCATTCCCAAGGGGTGCAAGTTCAATGCATTCCCCATACTTGTGCTATAGTGAATCCACGGACTCTGCTACATCACATGGGACGATCTTAATCCATCGAAGAAACAGCGCACGGGGACCCAGCTGGGCTGGGGCTATTGCACTGCAGGGATGAAGGGCTTGAACTTTGAATGTTAGGTAGAATTGGAGACACAAGCTCAGAGCTGGTGGTTAGATTTTTTGGTGTGTTTGGTCCAAGTCTCTGAGTACGTCCTGTTGTTAACAAATGAAGAGGAGAAACGGGAGCACAAATCTGCTTCTTAGTGAAGGAAGAATATTTACAGAAGGGAATTGTCCTCCTCCTTTAGGAAGAATGAGCTTGAATCATTTGTGAAGAAATAAATTTCTAGGAAAAAATTCACATGAAGTCGTCAAACCCAGAGACACTAAGGATGCATATTTTCTCTCATAGGTGGAAGCTAGATTTAATTTACAAATGTACACTTATGTTCATGTGGGGTAATATGAAAAGGTACCCAGTTTACTCTGGAAATGAGGTTATGTGCAGGGAGGAATTAAAATGACGTCATTCTTTAGAAAATTCACTGAGTCCACAAGAATGAATGCAAGAAAGCTGGTACATGTTAGGTGGTGTGAGAGGGACAAGAGGAGAGACCTAGTTTAAAGAAGAGAGTAAGGGGAGGAAGGGAATGAGGGAGGGAGGGAGGGAGGGAGTGAGAGAGACAGAGACAGAGACACACACACAGAGAGAGAGGGAGACAGACAGACACACAGAGAGAGACAGAGACAGAGACAGAGAGGGAGACAGACAGAGACAGAGAGAGAGAGAGAGAGAGAGAGAGAGAGAGAGAGAGAGAGAGAGAGAGAGAGAGAGAGAGAGAGAGAGAGAGGAGAAATCAATAAAAATATTCAAAGCACATCCTGTGTAACTCTGAATACTGAGGGGAGAGAGTGAAAGGGCTGACATTGCCTGACATGTACTGCTCTTACAAGTTGACATGGTTAGTGATCAACCCTTTGTACAACTCCTTATTGATAATCAAATTTCAACCTAAAAACTCCAATGTGCATTAGATCCTTTCCCAGATAAATCTCATCTGAATCACTTGCTTCTTTCTCTGCTCCTAACTTTTTAAAGACCCATCCATTTCACTGGGACAAATGACACAACATAAAGCTCAGACTTCTACCCATATTAAGATCAAACTTGAGAACACGTATTCCGATTATGGTAAAAAGTAACTGAAATATGTCTTAATAAAACTCCTCCATTTCAACAAACCTCGACTTTGTCGTTATATTTTAAATTCCCTGTAAACTATTTCCACAACCCTGGAAAACACAGTTGCACTTTGGAAAGTCTTGAAGGTTTACAGCCATGAAATTAGAAAACTAATGTGGCAAGATAGAGAAATTGAAGTCTAGAAATGAAGATGTTAAACATGCTACATAGCTATGTGCTCAAGACAAGGGAACACCAATTCATCAACTGAAATATAATAGATTTAGCATAGAGTTTAAATGCTGTACATCTTTGGAAAGTCCAAAATGCCATCCAACAAAATGAGTATCAGAAAATGGAGTACTGGAAATGTAGAAGGTAGGACAGATGATGGTAGAAGAATGAAGACAAAAGGTGGGATATGTTATTAAAGATTCTATACAAACCCTACAAAATTAAGACAAGTGAAGAAAGGGAAGTTTGGGCTGAATGAAGGAGAATGAAAGTGGTGATATGGATCAAGATGCATTGTGTTCATCAACTGCTCTATTGAGTGGCAACTCCTTTGGACAACTACATTAATGTAATTCAAATATTTATTTTAAAAAAATAGAATATTGAGGATATCATTGAAGTTGGGAGAGTTGTGGAGACAGAACGGATGTCAACAACCAAAATGCATGTACTCACAAACTGCTATGTTGAACTGTAACATCTAGGTACAACAAATTAATATTAATCATCATAATAAAGAAACCAGTGCACAACTACTTAAAATCCTATTCTTTTTTTGCCAGTCCAGGGCCTTGAACTCAGGGCCTGGGCATTGTCCTTGAACATATTTTTCTCAGTGATACTATTCTGCCACTTGAGTCATAGCACAACTTCTGGATTTTTCTGTATATGTGATTCCAGGGAATCGAATCTAGCGCTCTGTGCATACTAGGCAGGCACGCTACTCTAGGCCACACTTCTGGCCACATGACATGGATTTTTTTTCATGATCCTGTCAGACCTATGTTGGAGATGTCCAGAGAATTGGCCTGTTAATGCGCACAGTTTGGTTAATTGTGAGCTGTGGGTATTAATTCTCCAAGGCCCTATAGAAGTCAAGGATGATCCTTCCCTCTCCTGTCTCCAGGACACTGGTCCTATATCTGTCTCCTCATCACCACCATCTCTGCTCCTTCTGTGTCTTCATCTCTTTCCTGAGGACAGAGTCTGGACTTGTGCTGGGTACCAGATCTGGGGTCCTCCGATCTGTCACTTTGGTCTTCGCTGAAGAGAGAAGCAGCTTAAACAACTGAGTGGGGCAGGATGGGTGGTGAAGGACTTTCAGGAATGTCTTCTCTGCAGCATGAGGACAGGTAGGATGGTTTGGGCATCACAGGGGGTGAGGATGCCTTTGTAAAACCCTAACCATATGGATACTGGAAAGTTTAGACCTCAGTGAACTTGCAGGTAGGGGTTGAAGTTTAGGTGTACCAGTATACGTGATGGAGAATTCATTACCTATTGTGCTTTCCATTCTCATTTGTGGGCCACCAAATGTAGCAGCATATAAATGGTTCAAAATACTTTCCTAAGTTCCTGGAGGTCCTTTCATTTCGCCTCCTCCTAACTTCCTGCTCTTTGCTAGTTAATTGAAAACAAGAGTTTCTCAGAATCCCTGCCACCGACTGACTTCCACCTTTGAATCTCAGACCTCAGCCTCTGGAATAGTTAGAAGTGTGAGCCACCTGCCCCTGGAACACTGTATATTTTTACGGAGCAGGCTGTTTCAGCTTCCTCCTATTCATGTGGTTGAACTACAGCTTACTTGATGGGAGGAGTTGTTCCATCAGAATCCTTTCCTTTACTCAATTTGTATGTGCATTGATACACATGATCGAAAGTGTATTCAAATATTGAGATACTTGAGATCTAATATCCGTGTTTTAGAAAAGAATAAATGTCCTTTATTTCACGGAGCCTAACTTATTTCATTCAATACCACATTTCCAGGCCTATCCATTTCCCTACCATGCCATAATACCAGAAGAGTCAAGTGCAGAGGAACCAGAAGTAGATTCCTGCCTTCCTGCTGTCACAGTCAAGATGAATAAGGAGTGACTGTTCATGGGATTGGATTTTCCTTTCAGTGGGATACAAATATTCACTGCACTAATGGATGGAAACCTGCACTGACTGCTCTAGTGGCTTGGCCTATTACTGGCCCTACCTCCGGGGAATCTTCCAGAAATCCTCCAGCCCAGTTTTCAACCCAGAATCTCAATCTACACATGAAAGTCCACATTCCCACCTCTCTGTGGATGAAATTCCTAGACCCTAGGACAGGGAACTGGATCCAAAAATAGGCTCCTAGGCAGAGATGTGCATCATAAATGTGTAAAACTCTTGGATCCATTCTCCTGTCCTGGATTCTGCTCCCCTGACATGACACAAGGGTGTGTTGTACTGTCAGGGGTTCTTGCTCTAGCCAGCCTTTTTGTTCTTGGCTTTCTAACACAGCTGTGTGTCACTGGGGCATGCATGTAGACCAAAGCCTGAGGAAAAGGCATCACAGAGAGGGAACTATAGAAGTAAAGGAGTGCCATAATTCACAAACACTCACTAGTATACTGTATTGCATAGGTGGTGCAAAATTCAAACTTGTAAATTCTTGAATTACAAATATTTAGAGCTGTTAATTCCGTGATAAGGTTTTGTTTTCTATCAAGATGTATTTGTTTCTGAGCAGTTGTGCAGGTGATAAAAAAGCACAAAATCTAACCTATGTTACTCATTTTCTTCTCCTGAGAATCTCAGAGGATCCAAAAGTACAACCCATGCTCTTTGTGCTTTTCCTGTCCATGTACCTGATCACAGTGCTCGGAAATCTGCTCATCATCCTGGCTGTCAGCTCTGACCCCCACCTCCACACCCCAATGTACTTCTTCCTCTCCATCCTGTCCTTAGATGACATCTGCTTCATCTCTACCACCATCCCCAAGATGCTGGTGAATCTGCAGAGTCGCAGCAGATCCATCTCCTGTGCAGGCTGCCTCACACAGATGTGTCTCTTCACTGTTTTTGGCTGTATGGATTTTATGCTTCTTACTGCCATGGCCTTTGACCGCTTTGTGGCCATCTGTCACCCCCTGAATTACCCTCTCATCATGAATCCTTGTCTCTGTGTCTCCTTGATTCTGCTGTCATTTGTCACCAGCTTCTTGGATGGACAGCTGCACGTGTGGATGGCATTACAGATGACCAATTTCAAAAAACTGGAAATCCCAGATTTCTTTTGTGACCCTTCTCAATTCCTGGATCTTTCCTATAAAGGCACACTCACAAATGCTATCTTCAAATATGTTGTTGCTATCATATATGGATTTCCTACAATCTTTGGAATTCTTTTCTCTTATTATAAAATTATTTCTTCAGTGCTGAGAATTCCATCATCAGGAGGGAAGTACAAAGCCTTCTCCACCTGTGTATCTCACCTGTCAGTGGTGTGTTTATTCTTTGGGACAGGATTGGCAGCTTATATTGGATCAGCTGTGTCACATTCTACCAGGGTCAGTGCTGTGTCTTCAGTGATGTATACAGTGGTCACTCCTTTCCTGAACCCCTTCATCTACAGCCTGAGGAATAGGGAACTCAAAAATGTCCTGATCAAGATGTTCAAACCAGAACTTGAGACCAGGAGGTAGGAAATCCATATGGTTTTGCGGAAGGAAGAAAATTTAACACTCATTCATGTAAATCATACCTGTCTGTACTCATTCTTTTTATTTGTCTCCTGTCATTAGTATAATTGATGACCCTGGAGCACTAGAGAAAATTACTGGCTAAGTCATAGATAATCATGAGGAAAGGATTCATTTAGTTTTCAATTCATAAAATTTTACCTTGTAAAGATGACACATGTCTGGATAAGATAACCCAACTGAATTTTACAGTGGTTGAAGTGTGAAGTTTCTATCATGGATATTTTACCCCAATAAAAGTGGAGATAAACAGATGTATGACCAGCTCTTTTGTTTTTAAGTATTTTATACATAGGCTCCAGGTATTTTTCTTTGTGGGTCAAAATGTTTAACTCAGCCTGAGCGTTGTTCCTGACCTCTTCAGATTAAGGCCACTGCCCACCATTGACCAAAGCCCCACTTGCAATTTTCAAGAGGTAAATCGGAGATAAGAGTCTCAAGTCCCTTTGTGCCCAGGCTGGGTTTGGACCTTGATCCACAGAACTATGCTGTCCTTGAGTAGCTGGCTTGAGCCACCCCATCAGCTAGAATCTAGTGCTTGTTAAAGAACAGGTCTGGCCAGATGCCCAGATCTCAGGGCTGACCCTCTAGTTGCTGACTAATAAAAGTAAGGTGGGTGTTATTTTTTTGGTTTCCTTGTTTCTTTGTTTGTTTATTTGAAGTAGTGCTGGTGCTTGAACTCAGGGTCTGGACACTGTCCCTGAGATATTTTGCTCAAGGCTATTGTTCTACTGGCTCTGTGTCCGTGTGTGTGTGTGTGTGTGTGTGTGTGTGTAATTGGAGATAAAATTCTGATGTACTTCCCAGTCCTGGATGGCTTTGAAACTGAAAGACTAGGATTCTGGGTTTGAAGCACAGGCACACTGCTATAAGTGTTTTTTATCAGAGAAACCAATAAATGAATAGTACTTGTGATTTTGTAAGAAAATGAATACATAAGCTATTTTACATTTACATTGCAGAAAGTTTATTGATTTAGAGAATATTGTTGATACAAATCAAATGATGTAAGATTAATAATGTAAATATTTATGGCTCATCATGTATTTTTTTAATTATGGGGATATGAATATGTGCTGATATCACTTGTGTGCTTGGCTGTCCGCATATACTTAATTGAAACAGTTTTAGAAAAGTTTTTATTTTACAGAAGTCACTGATGATAGTTAAAGAGTCTGTAATTTAATGACCTGACTAAGCTACTTTCTCTCTTTATCACTTTTTTATCTTAAGTTCCTTGTAGAAACACATTTTATATTAACATGTCCCCGTACTTGTACAATGTATGTTCATCTGAGTTATCTCTTCCATCATTTGCCTCCTCAACCTGCCTTTTCACCAATAGGCACATTATCATCCATATTAAATTTTACACACATGAACAGTGAGTATTTCATCTGCATTCTCATATGCCTCCTTGTTTCCATTTATTCCAGTATCTCCTAATGGAACCCCACTCAAGATCCTGATATTCAGGATATTTCTGTTGTTAAATTGTCTGGGCTTAAAACTTGGAATTGCATTCCTGCAAATGCTGTAATAAGCCATATTGTTTTCCAGTCCTTGGGATTGAACACAGAGTCTGGACACTGTCCTTGGGTTTTCTCAAGGCTAGAGTTCAAGGCCACTCTGGCCACAGCACAACTTCCAGACTTTTCTATGTATGTAGTACCCAGGAATCCAACCCAGATCTTTGTGAAGACTAGGCAAAGAGTCCACCACCAGGCCAAACTTTTGGCCCCAATTAGCCATATTTTAGATGTCATCAAGGCATAGAACTTTGAAGATTTGTTTTCCAGAGGACAAGGCTAAAATCTATTGTTTGGGACATTCTTTTTTTCCCTCTCATCGATGTTAGTGAGTTCACTGGGATTTTTAAGTGTTTCTTACTATAAGTTCTTCAAATCAGGGTCCATGATTTTAGGAGAGCCTGTCATCAGCCTGCCTTCTGGCATCACATCAAAATCTCTAACCAGATATGACACTACAGCTGGAAATCCTCCATGTCCACCTACAGAATTCATTCTGTGAGATTATTTTTTCTTTTCTTTATTTTTTTGTATCAGCCCTGGTTCTTGCCCTAAAGGCAGGGGAACTGTCCTTGGGTTTTTCCTCAAAGCTAGTGCTCTACCACTTGAGACACAGCCACTTCCTCCTTTTGCCCTCAATGTGCTATCAAAGAATCAAACCCAGACCTTTGTGCATGCTAGGCAAGTACTCTACCACTAGGCAAGCTCTCTGCCCTACATAATCCATTTTGAAGAGAGAAAGCTGAGTTTTTTTTATCAGCTGTGGAGATTAAACTTGGGGCCTGTGCACTGTCCCTAAGCCTCTTGTGCTCAAGAATAGTGCTCTAACACTTGAGCCATTTAGGTTGAGGAATCTTGGAAAAAAGTTTTGTTTTCTTAAAGTATAGTTTGTTCTGGGTGCCTATGGCTCACACCTGTGGTCCTACCTACACATGGCACTAGATCTGAGGATCACAGTTCAAAGCCAATGGAGGCAACAAAGCCCATGAGAATCTTATCTCCAATTAACCATTAAAGAGCCAAAAGTAGAGGTGTGACTCAAGTGGGAGAAAGAGAAGTAAAAATCTCAGTGAAGTTCCCAGATGTTGAATATAAGTCCTTGAGCTATCAAACGTACTGGAAGAAAAAAAGAAAGAAAGAAAGAAAGAAAGAAAGAAAGAAAGAAAGAAAGAAAGAAAGAAAGAAAGAAAGAAAGAAAGGGACAGAGGGAGGGAGGGAAGGAACCAGGATGGGAGTTACAACACTATGGAATGATGAAGACATCTCCTGGGAGATAGAAGGCTCAGCATAATATTTTCAAGTGCTAAAATATCTGTATGAAATTAAGGGTGAGAAACCAATTGTCTATGTTACCCAGAATGTTTTCAAGGATCATATCTTCAGAAATGTCATTATTTCTTTATAATAAAAGAAAGTATGCATAGATTAGATGAGATTGAATTTCAGCAACAAGGATGACTGCTGCGAATTATTCTCCAGTGGTCTTTGAAGAGGAGCCTCTATTGTTCTGTGATCAGAAAATACTGCATATAATTTTCTTTTTCTTTCCTTCTTTCTCTCTCTTTTTCTTTCTTTATTCGTTGTTGGGTTTTTTGGATAGTCCTGGGGTTTGAACTCAGGGCCTTGGCTCTCCTGAGCCTCTCTGTTCTCAAGGCTAGCAATCTACCTCTTGGAGCCATAGTGCCAATTGCAGATTCTTTTGTGTATGTGGTACAGAGGCATTCAATCTAGGGCTTCCTACTTTCTAGGCAAGCGCTCTACCACTAAGCCATATTCCCAGCCCCTTCTATTCTAATGTAGGTGAGAGTCTAACATGAGTACTTAGAATTTGATTGAAATGAGGAATGTGGAAGAGAGTACCATGTTCCCTATATACATATATATGGATAGTAGGTGACTGTGCACATATATATTGCCAAACAATGGACTATACAGGGGAGCATATCAATGATGTGATTCTTTTGTGCCATGAACTTATTGACTAACCTAAAATAATATGGAGCAGCTTGTACTTGAAGTGTTGGGGGGGGATTAAACCAAGAGCAAGTGTGTAAATGAATGAAGATGCACGGGTGAGGGAGAAAACATTCATGATATTCAGTAAGTAGATTCAATATTATCCAACATGTGTGAAAATGAAAGTAGGACAATCTAGAGATGAGTAGGGTTGAGAGAGATATGGGGGGAATGATGAAAGGGGTGACACAGACCAAAATACATAAAGTGACATACTAAGTCGTGAAAACTTTTACATCAACTTGAAGACAATACAACTATTTCTTGAAAGGAGTGGGGGTATTTCAGTGCTCACTTGTATGCTGAATTACTTAATCAAAAAAACTTAAAAACCTCTATCTAAGATCTGTCCATATGCTCAGAAGTTACCATTACAGGTATGAGCCTCTGTCTCCAGGTTAATAAAAGTTGGGCCATATGTTGGGGTGGAGAGATATTTATTTGTTCGTGCCAGGCCTCAGAACTTGCTGCTATCCACGAATTTGTTGCCTCAACATTAGTGACCTATCATTAGATACACCCCACTTCTGACTCTGTGTGTGTGTATATGTGCGTTCACATGTGTGTGTGTAGGTGTGTGCACGCGTGTGTGTGTTTAGTTGGAAATAAGAGTGTTATGGGATTCCCAGCTGGGGCTGGCCACAAAACACAAATCGTGAGTTTTCTTCCTTGTGAGCAGCTAGGATAGCACCCATGTTCCAACAATGCCTGGCTCTAAGTGTTTTGGGTCATGAAAAAAATAATAAATGACTTTCCTTGCTATTTTACCCAGGAAAATGTTAAATAAACTCTCTCACATAACAGAAGGTTCACTGCATGTACAAATATGGTTGAAACAAATGAAATGGCGTAAAATAAATCATATGAAAAGTGTGTCTCATGGTTTATTGTTTTTTAATTATGGGGAGGCTCTGTGTGTCCTGATGTCAATTATGGAATCTGCTATAGCATACAACCACTTGCATTTAACTGATATTTCTAAATAAAATTTTGCATTTCACATGAGTCATTGATGAGAGTTAAATATAAGTTACATTCTGTTTTTAACATTTGTTGTGCCGGTCTTTGTGGTTGTACTCAGATATTAGACACTGCCCATGAGCTTTGTGGCTCAAGTCCAGTGCTCCAGTCCTTGAGCCACAGTTCCACTTCCAGCCATTGCTGAGTAGTCTATTGGAGATCAGAATCTCACAGTCTTTTCTGCCCAGGCTGGCTTAAAAACCTGATCTTCCACTCACAGCATCCTGAGTAGCTAGGATCACAGATGTGAGCCACAGTGCAGCCTCGTTTTGGGAATTACTTCACTTGTTTGTAGACAGAATTTTCCATTTAAGACATTCAGGTACATGTACAATGAATCATATAAACAGTCTCCCCTTCCATCATTCTTCCTCTCCCCTCCCCCAACTGCCACATTAATATCCATATTTCCTCTTATACTTACACATTGAGTATGGTGACAAAATTCTCCCACTGGCTGTTCACTGATTCCATGTCATCCATTTCTTCCTGCTAGTCTCCCATTCAAGACATTGATATTCTAGGTATTTCCTTTATGAATTGTCTGGGTACTGTCTAAATGGTTTGCAACACGGAATTGCCTTTGTGTATGGCCTATAATTAGTCATATTTTTCATCTTGTCATCTATGCATAAACTAGAACAGCTTTGTTTACCAAAGAACATGCATCAAAGCTATTCTTTTAGGCAGTTTTTTCTCTACCCCCTCATCCATGTTAGTGGGTCCCTAGAGATGATTTCTTTGGCACCACTTTGGGAAATTATGAGCTCTATGAATTGTGCATTCACAATCATGGAACAGCCTATTACAAGCCAGTCCCCTGACATCTCCCTAAATATCTCCAATGCAATATTAGTCCCAGTTGGAAATTCTCCGTGTTGCCCTATTTGTTGTCAACTGTGAGGATTGAGCCTGAGGTTCTAAACAACTTCAGGCATAGGACAATCTTTTCATCTGTACTTCATGGACATGACCCAACAGAGAAACAACGCAACCAAGTGTGTAATGAGTGCACCACACTATTCATACAAGCGGGTTTCTCTTAGCTCTTAGAGTTTTCCTTCTTGTCTCAAAATACAGTCAAATGTTTTGTGTCTTAAATGAAGAGCAAAACAACTGAAAAGACTGCTTCTATATAATGAAGACAAACCAGTACTTCGGCATCCTATTAGAGGAGTCCAAGGAATTGCAGTAGTGAAGAAAGTAAAAGTTATTACTTTGTTCTGCCGAAGGTTACATTAGTCTTACCTAAGATCTCTTACAGTTTTCCTGTAGTCTACCTTGTTATCTAATAGAATATGACTGGACACACGATTCTTATGGAAGTGGTGATGGATGGTTAGATTAAAAACAGTGTGAATTTGACTTTCTATTTGTCTATTGTCACAGAATATTAAATACTGGAATGTGGTTTGTGAAAGGCCTTGTTAGGCCCCCAGTGAGAATCTGGGCATCTGTCTCACTTCTCTTTGTCTTCCAGGAAGAGAATAACAGTTTCTTGTTTAGGGGATGATTGACTGATTACAAAACAGTGCTGAAGGGATCACAGCTAGTAACCAGTATAGGAAGTGCAATAGGTCAGACAGATGATCAACCAACTTTGTCTGCAGCTCAGGAATCCCTTGCTACTTTCAGAAAATTCCTGAATTCCTAAAATTAGTTTAGAAATAATCAGATATCATATCAGGTCTTGATTAATTTATATGTAGGAGACAGGAGAATTTGTTTTGTTAAATACAATTCAGTCCCAGTCCTGGTGTCTCATACCTGGAATCCTTGCTACTTAAGAGGCTGAGTTCTGTGGATAGAGATTCAAATCCAGCATGGTCAGCAAAACCTGCAAGCTCACATCTCCAGTTATCTACCAAGAAGCCAAAAGTGGAGTTTATTACTCAAGTGGTTGAACTCTCCTTTATGCAGGAAAGCCTCAAGGCCAGTTCGCAGGCCCAGAGTCAAAATCTTAGGACACACACACACACACACACACACACACACACACACACACACAGGAACGCACACACATACAAAGAGTGAGAGGGGGAGACACAAAGAGAGAGACAGAGACAGGCACAGAGAGAGACACCCAGAGAGACAGAGAGAGACAGAGAGAAATGAGGGAGAGAGGGAGGGAGGAAAGGAGGGAAAGAAAGATGGAAATAAGAAAAAAAAGCAAGGATAAAGAAATGTCCTGGGGGACTGCAGGCACTGTAGAGGTTTTCTTAGTCCTGGGCTTTCTATATGAAATTGATTTAGATCGTGAAGTTCTGTATATTTTACAAAGTGTATGAAAGTCAGATATCCTGAATTTTTTTTACCATGGCAGTATTCAGTATTTTAGTATCATAAAGTGAAGCATGTAGGAATGCTTCTTTACAGATTGGATGAAAATGAATTTCACAGATTTAAAAAATCACTGCTTGAACTAGCCTGTCATAAAGAATAAACTGTATTTCCTGTGATCAGAAAACATTGCTTATAATGTCCTAACAGAGTTGAGTATTTAAAATGAATACATGAAAGGGATGATTGGGTTTGCGAGAACTGAAAAGTGTGGGACAGTATGTCAGTATCAACTAGGCATATTTGAGTTCAAAATGATTGTGGAATTCTGACCTCTTCATTTTGTATTGCTCTCTCTTTATATCGAAGGTCTCCAATTGATGCAGAGGTGTGTAATCTAAGACACATCTCAGACTTTTATCTCCTGGGACTCTCAGATGACCATGAGTTACAACCCATGTTCTTTTTTTTATTGTAATTAGTAAAAGGGTTACATGATATTTGCCAGATAGAAGGTGCATTAATTCACATACATTGATACCCTTTCACATGTCTTGGTACCCGTTTCCCTCCCCCCCCCCAACACCCCCCATCCGTCTTGGTTTTCCCCCATTCCCTATCAAATTTCAAATATCCAAATACAAATAAATTCAATATATCAGATAACAAAGTGAGATACTATACCAATATGAGATAACCAAGGGACAGCAAAGGAGATGAGAGACAACATACTACATTAAGGACAACAATCATTCATTAGATGGCTTTTGTTTCACTTACTGGAGGTCCTTTCAATTAGCTTCACATTATATGTCCTTATGTATCAAGATTTTGCTCTATTGCAAATATCTGCTAGTACAGCCCAAGGTTTCTACTGATTATGACGAATGAGGGAACCATTGAGCCTAAGTTCCTTTGAGTCTGGCTTACTTCACTTAACATGATTTTTTCTAAGTCTTTCCATTTCCTAACAAATGGGGCAATGTCATTCTTTCTGACAGCAGCATAGAATTCCATTGTGTACAAATACCACAACTTGTTGATCCACTCATCAACTGAGGGACATCTAGGTTGGTTCCATATCTTTGCTATGGTGAATAGTGCTGCAAGGAACATTGTTGTGCTAGTGGGTTTAGTATGTCCTTGTTTCTGGGTGATTGGGTAAATGCCGAGTAGTGGAATTGCTGGGTCATAGGGGAGTTCTATGTTTAGCCTTTTCAGGCACTGCCACACTGCTTTCCATAGTGGTTGAATGAGTTTGCATTCACACCAACAGTGTAGTAGTGATCCCTCCTGGCCACATCCCCTCCAGCATCTGTTGTCATTCGTTTTCCTGATCCTGGCCATTCTAGCTGGAGTGAGGTGGAATCTTAGAGTTGTTTTGATTTGCATTTCTTTTATGACCAGAGATGTGGAGCATTACTTCATGTGTCTATAGGCCATTTTTGTTTCTTCTTCAGAGAAGACTCTCTTTAAGTCTTTGGCCCATTTTTTAATGGGATGGTTGTTACTTTGGAGGTTAGTTTTGGAGTGATTCAATTTTTTGAGTTGTTGATATATTTTAGATATGAGGCCTTTGTCTGGTGTTTGGTTGGTGAAGATCTTCTCCCACTCTGTAGGCTTCCTGATTAGTTTACTAGCTATGTCCTTTGCCATACAAAAGCTCTGCCGTTTAATGCAGTCCCACTTATCCAGCCTTTCTCGGATTTGTTGTGATTCTTGGTCTTTATTAAGAAAGTTTCGACCTGTGCCAAGGAGGCCTATTGTATCTCCTCTTCCTTCCTGTAGAGTTTTCAGTGTGTCAGCTTTTACCTCCAGGTCTTTGATCCATTTGGAGTTAATTCTAGTGCAAGGTGACAAACAAGGATCCAGCTTTAGTTTTCTGCAGGTGCTTAACCAGTTCTGCCAGCACAACTTTTTGAAGAGGCTGTCTTTCTTCCGTTCTATTTTTTTGGCTCCCTTGTCAAAGATTAGGTGGCCATAGGTCTGTGGTTCAATATCTGGGTCCTCAGTTCTATTCCATTGGTCTTCAGGCCTGTTCCTGTGCCAGTACCAAGCTGTTCTGAGAATTATAGCTCTGTAATAGAGTCTAAAGTTTGGAATTGAAATTCCTCCAGCGCTGTTCTTTCTGCTAAGAAGTGTTTTTGCTATACGGGGTCTTTTATTATTCCATATGAAATTTCGGATTGCCTCTTCTATTTCTTTAAAGAATGCCATTGGGATGTTGATGGGTATTTCATTGAATTTGTAGATAGCTCTTGGCAAGATTGTCATTTTCACAATGTTGATTCTTCCAATCCAGGAGCATGGGAGGTTTTTCCATTTCCTTAGTTCTGCTTTAATTTCCTTTTTTAGGGTTTTAAAGTTTTCATCAAAAAGGTCCTTTACATTCTTAGTTAAGCTAATTCCTAGGTATTTTATTTTCTTTGAGGCTATTGTGAAAGGAGTTGCTTTCCTGATTATTGCCTCGTTCCGCTCACTGTTGGCGTAAAGGAAGGCAGTTGATTTTTGAGGGTTGATTTTATAGCCTGCTACTCTTCCAAAGTTTTGAATCAGCTCAAGGAGCTTGGGAGTAGAGTCTATAGGATTCTTTAAATACAGAATCATGTCATCTGCAAAGAGGGATAGTTTTATTTCCTCTTTCCCTACTTGGATCCCCTTTATGCTTGCTTCTTGCCTTATTGCACTGGCTAGGAATTCTAGTACTATGTTAAAGAGGAGTGGAGAGAGTGGGCATCCTTGTCTCGTTCCTGATTTTAGAGGGAATGGCTTTAGTTTTTCACCATTAAGTGTAATGCTAGCAGTAGGTTTCTCATACACAGCCTTTATTACATTGAGGAATTTTCCATGGATTCCTAGTTTCTCCAGAGCTTTTAACATAAAGGGGTGTTGGATCTTGTCAAATGCCTTTTCCGCGTCTATTGAGACAATCATGTGATTTTTGTCCTTGCTCCTGTTGATGTGTTGAATTATATTGATTGATTTGCGTATGTTGAACCAGCTTTGCCTTCCTGTGATGAATCCAATTTGATCATAGTGTATAATTTTTTTGATGAGTTTTTGTAGACGATTGGCCAGTATTTTGTTGAGAAGTTTTGCATCGATGTTCATCAAAGATATAGGTCTATAGTTCTCTTTCTTTGATGAATCTCTGTCTGGTTTGGGGATGAGGCTTATACTGGCTTCATAGAATGAGTTTGGTAAGGAACCTTCATTTTCAATTTCGTTGAAGAGCTTGAAGAGTATTGGTGTGAGCTCTGCTTTGAAGACCTTATAGAATTCAGCTGTGAATCCATCTGGCCCTGGGCTTTTCTTAGGTTGAAGTTATCTAATTGCCATTTCCATTTCAGAGCTTGAAATAGGCCTGTTGAGTTGGCTTAGTTCTTCTTGGTTCAGTGCGCGTATGGTAATATTGGCTAGGAATTCATTCATTACATCTAGATTCTCAAATTTGTTGGCATAAAGGTTTGAGAAGTATTCCCTCATGATATTCTGGATCTTGGTAATTTCTGTCGTGATATTACCATTTTCATCTGCGATTTTGTTTATTTCGATATGCTCTCTTCTTTTTTTGGTAAGATTTGCTAAGGGCTTGTCAATTTTGTTAATTCTTTCAAAGAACCAACTCCTTGTTTTGTTGATTCTTTCTATAGTTTTTTTGGATTCGAAATCATTTAATTCTGCTGTGATTTCAATAATTTGCTTTCTTCTACTGGGATTAGGGTTGGTTTGTTGCACTTTTTCCAGGAGCTTAAGGTGAGACATTAACTTCTTGGTTTGCAATTTTTCCAACTTGTTGTTGTAGGCACTCAGCGCTATAAATTTTCCTCTGAGTACTGCCTTTGCTGTGTCCTCAAGGAGTTGGTATTTTGTGTGCTCCTTACTTTTAAATTTCATAAACTGTTGGATTTCTGTTCTGATCTCTTCGATGACCCATGGGTGATTCAACAATGTGTTGTTCAGTCTCCAAGAGTTACAGGGTTTTCGTTGGTGGAGATGTGTGTTCAGTTTCAGTTTGATGCCTTTGTGGTCTGAGAGTGTGCATGGAATAATTTCAGTGTTTCTGAATCTCTCCAGGTTTGTTTTATGGCCTATGATGTGATCTATTTTGGAAAATGTTCCATGTGCTGCTGAGAAAAACGTATATTGTGTTGTTGCTGGGTGGAATATTCTGCAGATGTCTGTTAGATCTAGTTGATCTATGTAGTTGTTCAGTTCTAAGATTTCTCTGTTGAGTTTTTGCCTTGTTGATCTGTCCATAGGTGAAAGTGGTGTGTTAAAGTCACCGACAATCACTGTATTTCGATCTATGTACGGTTTCAGTGTAAGTAAAGTTTGCTTGATGAAGTTTGGAGCTCCGGGATTGGGTGTGTACATATTTAGGATCGTCATGTCTTCCTTTAGGAAAGATCCCTTTAGTAGTATGTAGTAACCTTCTTTGTCTTTTCTTACTAATTTTGGTTTGATGTCTATTTTATCTGATATGAGGATGGCAACTCCAGCCTTTTTATGGGGGCCGTTAGCTTGATAGAGTTTATTCCAACCTCTCACTTTCAAAAGATGTTTGTTTTTTGGGGTAAGATGTGACTCTTGAAGACAGCAGAACGATGGCTCTTGCTTTTTGATCCAACTAGATAGCCTATGCCGTTTAATTGGATAGTTGAGTCCATTGATATTGAGAGTTAGGATTGAGAGATATTTATTAGGTCCTACCATTTTTAAAAGCTTTTATTTGGGCCTGTGTCTTGACAGTTGTTGTGGTCCTTAGGTGGTATGCTGTTTAGGTGCCATTTCTTTCCCTATATTGCATTTATTTTGGTTTTCTATGTATAGAACTTCTTTCAGAATTCCCTGTAGTGTTGGTTTTGTTGCGACATATTGTTGCAGCTTTTCCCTCGAATGGAATGTTTTTATTGTTCCCTCAGTTATGAACGAGAGCTTAGCTGGGTACAGTATTCTTGGTTGGTAGTTATTTGACTTAAGGGCATGACATATATGCTTCTAGTCACTTCTTGCTTTCATGGTCTCTGCTGAGTAATCTGGGGTTATTCTGATTGGTTTTCCTTTATAGGTTACTGAACCCTTTTCCCTGGCTGCCTTTAGGATCCTTTTTTTGGTTTCTACTGATCCAGTTCGGATTACGATGTGGCGGTGAGATGTTCTTTTCTGGTCAGGTCTGTTTGGGGTTCTAAAAGCTTCTTGTATCTGGATGGATCTGCCCTTCTGGATATTTGGGAAATTCTCTGAGATGATTCCTTGAAGTATATTTCCAATACCATTGACCTCTTTCTCCAGACCCTCCTCAATACCAATTAGCCTTAAATTAGGCTTCCTAATTGTATCTTGGAACTCCTGAAGCGCTCTCTCATTTTTCCTAGATTTGGATTGACTCATTTTCTGTTCTTTCTGTATAATAAGTAAATTATCTTCAGCCCCGGAAATTCTCTCCTCTGCATTGTCTAACCTGCTATCAAAGCTATCTACTTTATTTTTCATCTCCCTTGCTACTAATTGCTCATTTTTGATGCCTTGCATCTCTTCTTTTAGATCATGTATGGATTTCTTTAGCTCCTTGATTTCCATTAGCTCAGTAGCTTTATTCTCTTTGAACATTTGCTCGAGTTCGGTCACCTTTTTATTTGTGGATTCTATGAATTCATCCATCTTTCTTTGAACAGCCTTTATTATGGCCTCCTTTATGGCTTCTTCTTTTTTACTTATCACCTTGTTTATGGTTTCCTCTTGTTCAGCTATGGCTTCCTCCCTTTCCTCTTTCTTTATATTTTCACCTTTATCATTAATGATTTTATCAATTGCATTTGTACAGCACTTGGAAGACTCTCCTCTAGGTTTGCCAGTGACTGTTCCATTAGCTGTTTACATTGGGTGGGGGAGGTGGGAGATGTTGTTTCTTGATTTGACATTTTTCTTGAGTTTCTTGTTCTGCCCATTTGAAAATGGGAGCAAGATTAATACTAAGCACGATTATAGTTTTTCAGATATAACCAACCTAGACCTCTGTAGCTGGCAGACTCTAGATGTTCAGAAGTTTTGATTGGTGTTATCACTCTTTCCTTTCGTGCAGTTACCGACTAGTCTAATTATTCACTGATAAGCAATTTATATCCAAAACAATAAGCCTCTCAATCCAATCTCTATTGTCTTTAAGTCCCTCTGAGCCTAGAGAATAATTAAACACCTAGATATACAATGTTGCTCAACAGCCATCAAGTGTAGATCCATGCAGTATAAGGGTTGAAAGAGGAGCAGAGGTCCAGAGATAGAAAAATAGAATGAGAGAGGTCAGGGGGTAAGTAGGTAGAGTATTTGAGTACAAAGTTTGGAAAGTATTAGAATAAAACTTATGAGTTGCTGCGTGACTAGCTCTTAGCCCAACCAGTGGCCTCACAGTGGACCATGGGATGGATCTGTGAGCTTCAGTCTGAGCGCGGTTGGCGGACGTTTTCCTTTGCTGCTTCCAGGGGCGGCCCCATGCCAAGGGTCTGGCGATTGAGAGTTTCAGGAGCTCTCAGCAGGACCAGCAGGAGGCCCCTCTGTTCCCAGGGGCGGGGCTCAGCTGGGGACCTGGGCTCCAAGGGGGGAGCCGTGCCTTTTTGGTTCTCAGAAGGGGAGCTTGGCTGCTGGTCGGCCCTTCAGATCCCTGCTGTGTTTCCACTGCTTTGTCAGAGTCTGTGACTATGGGGGGGGCCCTCGGTGGTGTCTTGCTCAGGATTCCCAGCTGGAGGATGCCCCGCTCGAGAATTGAGGGGGGGCAGATGCAGGCTCCTATTTACCCGCACCCCCTACCCACTGTTGTAAGGCAGGGTGCCACAGCCCTCCACTCTCCAGATCCAGTGGCCTGGGTGAGGAGCCTGGTGGGCGGGTGGGAGCTGGGACAGCTCCGCCTCACCTGGTGGGGTGCTGAGTCTTAGGGTCCACCTGCTTGTCAGTCTCCAGTCACAGGGCTGGGGGTTGAGCCCGTTGGGCGGGTGGGAGTTAGGACAGCTCCGCCTCCCTTGGTGGGGTGCTGGGTCTTATGGGTAGCCCGCCTGTCAATCTCCAGTCAATGGCCTGAGGGAGGGGGCTGTTGAGGGGAAGGACAGGAATCTAAATTCCTTGCCCCCCTGCTCCCGCCAGTCTTTCTTGGGCGGGGTGTTGGGGTCTAAGTTAAATTCTATTGCTTGGCACCCGCTCCGCCTTCCCGATGTGTTTGGGGACGTGCTGTATTACTCACGCCTCTGCGTCCATCTGCGGGTGTTCCACGGTTTTGGGGAGTCTTTCACTCCCCTTGGGTCCCCGCCACCGCCTGTGTTCTGCGTCTGGGTTCTGCTGCTTGCTGTTCTGGTTCTGTGTCTGGGTTCAATGGCCCGGTTCTGTGCTGGTTTCTGCAGCCGTTGGGCTCCCAGCCTGGTGCCCTCCACTGCCGCCGCTTTTCGTGGATTAGAGCCGGTGCCTGCCCCCACTTTCCCCGCGTGGAACCGGCGCCAGCTCAAGCTGCTTTTCGTGGCTTGGTCTGGCTTGGCTTTCCGCGGCTTTGGGCGAGAGGTGGGGGAGGGGTCCTCACGTTCCGAATTCTTTGAGAAAGTTGGATGTGAGCTTTATCTGGATTTCTTTTCCGGTTTGAGTCCTTCTCTGTTGCTTTTTGAGTTTGTTGTTGTGGATTTCTTTAGATAGTTGGCTCGTAGAACTCCCTGGTTCTCTCTTTTTGTCAGAGAAAGCTAGGCAGCGTCCCTATTGTCTCGGCGCCATCTTCCTTCCCCACAACCCATGTTCTTTGGACTCTTTCTATCCATGTACCTGATCACTGTGCTCGGAGATCTGCTCATCACCCTGGCTGCCACTACTGACCCCCACCTCCACACCCCCATGTACTTCTTCCTCTCCAACCTTTAGTTAGCTGACATTGGCTTCACATCCACCACAGTCCCCAAGATGCTGGTGAACATCCAGACTCACAGCAGAGCCATCTCCTATGAGGGCTGCCTCAACCAGATGTCTATTTTTCTCATTTTTACATGTATGGATGTTTTGCTTCTTAATATGATGGCCTATGACCGCTTTCTGGCCATCTGTCACCCCCTGAATTACCCACTCATTATGAACCCTCGTCTCTGCGTCTCCTTGGTTTTGTTGTCATTTGTCGCTAGCTTCTTGGATGGACAGCTGCACGTGTGGATGGCTTTACAGTCGACGAATTTCAAGGAAGTGGAAATTCCAAGTTTCTTCTCTCACCCTTCTCAAGTCCTGGATCTTTCCTGTAAACATTCATTCATAAAAATGTTATTTAAATACATTATTGGTACCATATTCGGTTTCCTTCCTATCTTAGGCATCCTTTTCTCTCTTACTACAAGAGTATTTCTTCCGTGGTGAGAATGTCATCTTCAAGCGGGAAGTACAAATCTTTTTCCACATGTGCTTCTCACCTCTCATTGGTCTGCTTATTCTTTGGGACAGCATTTGGTGTTTACTTTGAGTCAGTTGTGTCACATTCTTCCAAGGGCATCGCCGTGTCCTCAGCAATGTACACAGTGGTCACTCCTCTCCTGAACCCCTTCATCCACAGTCTCAGGAACAGGGACCTCAAAAGTGCCCTGAGCAGTTTGT
Source organism: Megascapheus bottae (assembly GCF_031878675.1). Lineage (NCBI taxonomy): Eukaryota > Metazoa > Chordata > Mammalia > Rodentia > Geomyidae > Megascapheus > Megascapheus bottae. The sequence continues at coordinate 9,797,495 of NC_143509.1, forward strand.
TCAATCCAGGAACTGAAGCCAGGATGTAGGAAGTTCATTTGTTATGTGGTTTTCACAGAAGCAAGAAACTTCAGCATAGAATCCTATAAATTCTACCTGTCTGAATACCTTATGAGTCTAATTTCATTAGTACAATGCATTAGCATTGGAAAAGATTCTGGCTATGTTAGGATGGATTCCTAAAAGCAGAATATGTCTTTTTGATGTTTAAATTGTTAGTTGGTAAAGAATGATGAATGTCTACAGATGGCAGGCTCAACAAAGAATGATGCAAGGACTGAATCACAAGGTTTGTAATAAGTACATTTTTACCTCAATAACTATTAAACAGACTTTGAATACAGAACGTTGTAAGTGGCAGCCAGTTATCCCATCCTGCCCTTTTAGTCTGAGTTAATTTTAAAATTATAACCTAGTACCTCAAATTTTTCCTCTGATGTCTTTTGTTATTTTAAAGGTGTTATGTAAATGGGCTACCATTACATAAGTCTGGGGAAGAGTCCATTTCAGGATGGACAATGTAATTCCTTCCTTTCCTTTCTCACAGTTTTTCCTTCCCATCATCACCCATGAATTTTTAAATTCAAGTTCAATGTAATATCTAATGAGTTTCACTGCTGCATTTGTTCACCCTCTTCTCTTCTGTGTCCTCTTACATTCCTAAATACAGATAAACAAACAAACAAGGCAAAAGGAAAAGAAAGTAAAAAGAACAATAAAGAAAATGAATCTCTTGTTTCCACTTCCTTCAGTTCATTTTGATAAATATTGTTTTATGTGATCAGGTGCTCACAGGTATTGAGCATTTTTGATTCTCTCTTGAGTGTATCTCACTTTGCTTGAACTCCCTTTGCATGCCTAGTGTTTTGTATAATTTACCAACAATACTTCAGACAAATGCTTAATATCCAGTATCTACAGAGAACTCAAGTAACTAATCCCCTGCAAAACCCAAAAAACCTATCACTAAATGGCCAAGTAATCTGAAGAGAGACTTATACAAATGTAACTATATAGCCAAAAATCTATGATGGGCTATAGACTCTATGGACATAGTATTTTATTACATATATTAATAGGTATCTATGACATACAAAGATGCAGCTTAATATTAATTGTGTTCTAAAATGTATAGGCCAGTGATTGTATATTGAGATTTCCTTCTTGTATACTTTGTGTTAAACATGACATTTGAAATATGATGCAAAAATCCATGTCAATATAATCTTTAAAAAGAATGGATTGTGTATATGTGGACATGGAGGATTTCCAGTTGCAGTGTCATATGGTGTTGGAGATTTTGATGCCAGAAGACAAGCTGATGATGGGCTCTCCTACCATTATGGACCCTGATTTGCACAACTCACAAGTACAAAAATTAATCCCAAGCTTGCAATTTTCAATGAATTTACTAACAGATGGAGGGGTAGAAAATAAAAAAGGATATCCAAAATAATAGATGTTAGCCTTGTCCTCTGGTAAACAAATCTTCCAAATTTTATTCCAAAGAACAGCGTCTAAAATAAGGCTAATTGGGGCCAGGAGTTTTGGTGGTTAGCATGCTTAAAGACCCGGGTTTAATTCCTCGGTACGACATGCATAAAATAAGCTGGAATTGGTGCTGTGCCTCAAGTGGCCTTGAGCTTTATCCTTGAGGAAGTCCAACGACAGTGTCCAGACCCTGTATTCAAGCCCCAGGTCTGGCAAAAATTATGGTAAAATTTATGAAAAGCTGTGGAGATTTCTCAAAACACTGAACAGAGATTCCCTGTGACCCAAGAATCCTACTCTGGGCCATTTGATCAAGTCCACTACAAACATGGCCCCGCTGAAACTGCCAGTACCACCATTTTCATTGAATCATTGTTTACTTATCCAAGATATGCAATCAAACCATTTACCCCGCGGTGAATGAATGGATCAAGAAAATGTGGTTTATATGTACAATGAAATTCTATACTCCCATCAGAAAAATGATATTGTACAGTTTGGTAGGGAATAGGCAGACCTGGAAAATTAATACCCAACTCTTTGCCCGTATTGTATTTGTAATATCAGGGTTTGTACTGCAATGATATCCTTAAATCATGCAATGTTTTCTGTATGTATTTGGGGTTGGGAAGAAGAGGAAATGTTTAAATAAATGTTTATATGAATAATAAAACAAAATAAATTAGAAAAATGTACATTTTGACGATGGAATCATGATGTTACTAAAGATATATGGTATGAACAGAGAACAATGAAAATTTATTAAAAGTCCCCCCTCTGTTTGTAGATCAATTATAAGGATTGTGAAAAGTCCATGCCATCTCTCCATCAGGTACGCTTAGGTGGTAGAAGTGTTAGTGTATTAATCATCTGGATAGACAGAGAGTCTTGAAGCCAGCAAGGATTTCCTTTAGGTTCTCTCAGCTCTCTGTTTGAAATGTCAACAGAGACTTGGTCATTGATGTGCTCAATTTGGCTAATTGGGAGCTGTGGGACTCAATCCTCCAAGGCCAGCTAGAAGTGGAGGGGAAGCCTGTGCTCCCTGTCCTTCACTCTCCTGCCTGCAGGACCCTGCTCCTCCATCTGCCTCCTCCTTGTCAGCATCCCTCAGCTCTGCTTCCATGGTGTCTTCACATCCATCCTGAGGACAGAGGCTGATCTGGTGCTGCACGGCAGGTCTGGGGTCCTCAGATCTGTTCATGTATGTCCTGTCTGAAGAGAGAGGCAGCTTAAGCAACTGAGGGCTGAGGGTGGATGGAGAAGGGCTTTGGAGGTGTGTTTTGTGGATCATGAGGACAGCTTGACTGAGAGGATGTTGATGATGATGATGATGATGAGGAGGAGGAGGAGGAGGAGGAGGAGGAGGAGGAGGAGGAGAAGGGGGTGGTGGAGACTGCTGGTGTCTGTGACAGGAACACCACACAACAATGAGCCATGGCTGACAGAATGCCATGTGGTCATCTCTGAGATCAGTTTGGATTTTTCTTTTTGAATTCAGAGCCTGAGGACTGTTCCTGAGCCTTCCAGTCAAGACTTCTGCTCTACTCCTTGAACCACAGTACCACTTCTGGTTTTCTGATGTTTAATTGGAGATAAGCATCTCACAGACTTCATCCCCAAGCTGGCTTTGAGCCATGATCTTCAGATCTCATCCTCCTCAGTAGCTAGGATTACAGAAGTGATGGCCAGCCCCATGCTTCTGGGCTCAGTTTTATAAGACATTCATTCTCATTTCATATGTGTCACTTTTCTTCCATACTTTTGTGAGTGTGTGTGTGCGTGTGTGTGTGTGTGTGTGTGTGTGTGTGTGTGTGTCTGTGACAGAGAGAGAGAGAGAGAGAGAGAGAGAGAGAGAGAGAGAGAGAGAGAGAGAGAGAGAGAGAGAGAGAGAGAGAGAGAAGCACATACTAGTTTCAGGTCTTGAATTCAGGGCTGTAACCTATCCCTGAGATGTTTAGCTCAAGGTTGGCACTTTACCACTTGAGCCACAGCTCCACATCTCTGATTTCTGGAGTAGAGCCAGTGTTCACGGGACATTTATGAGCTTGAATTACAGGAGTTCAATTGAAACTGACCATCTGAGGGTTCCTTTAATCTACTCCTTTTTAAGGAGTTCGAAGGGTCATCTCCGGAATGCCTGAGAACCCAACCCAGATTCCCTAGTTCTTCAGGAAACTTAAGGATGACTTAGCCCTCCTTTTCCTGAAAACTCCAGGCACTAACTCCTTGATTTTCTTTAGTACTCCTTTACCCAGTTGGAATAATTGATGGCAGCTTTTACAGATCCTCTTTACCTCCAAGGAGTGGGATTGGAACCGTCGGATGGCTTCAAAGCTGTGTGCAAGAATTGCCCTGCAAGAGACTGACCCAGCATGACGTCTACCCTGGGTAAAGCCAGTCAGCTCATCTTTACCTCCGAAAGACCGAAAAGGGGGCTTCTCTGAGAAATTAACCTGGACAAGGTTTTAGCAAGGTTTTAAGAACTCTTCAATTCTCTTTGTTGATGAAAGTCCCAAGGTCAAGACGAGTCAAGACCCAGTAGCCTTTGACACAGAACATCCTGAAGTAGCACTGTTACAATGGTGATGATCTACTGGCAACCTCAAGCAAGGAGATTTGTGAGGAGGTTACCTGAGACTTGCTCAAAAACCTTGAGCTGCAAGGTATCAACTATGAAAGCACAACTTTTGCATATCATGGTACTTATCAGGGCTATGAGTTGAAGCAGGGACAACAAGACCTAACCAAAAGGAGAAGTGAAGCTGTTCTAAAGAGACCACCTCCTTCAACCAGGATTTCCTGAAGAAGTCCAGCCTTTGTGTTGGACGACACTTGGAGGTGACACTCTCCTCAATTGGGGAGGAGAACCAACAGGCCTTTGACTCATGAATGCATGTGCTGATATTGGCACCAGCCTTGGCCCTTCCCAATTTGCAGCCTTTCCAGCTTTCCATCTGTGAGCAAAGGACAATAGCTAAAGAGGTACTGGATTAGGATCTGGGTCCCCACAAACTAATTCCAGACTCTAAGTAGAAGCACCTCTGCCCAGAAAGCAGAACTGATTTTTTTGCCTACCTTTCAGCTTTAGGGAAATGAGTAACTTCACGGATAGCAGATATGCTTTTGCCACAACTTATGTCTATGAGTTATTATACAAAGAAAGAGGCTGATTAACCTCAGCAGGAAATCAATGTCATTCCTCATATTTCCCACACATTGTTTTGCATGTTAAGTAGCTTGAGCTCTTCTATTGTCTTCCTTCCCAAGTCCCCTCTGTTTATTTCGGTCCCATTCTTTCATCTAGCCTGTGTTGACAAGCTTCCAGAATAACAAAAGGGATTCAGCCTTCAGCATCACTTTTGTATTTTCTCATGCTCTGGGATGTTTGTCACTCATTGTAAGGTTATTTCCTTCAATTCTACAAATTATCCTTAGGAGGGAAGGATAATTCTCTTCACCTGGCAGTCACTCTTATCAACCAGTGCTCAAGATTGTGAAGCATGACCAAGAAGACACACTGTGTCAGGAAAAGCATAATGACTTTTGGGTTTTCAACTGTGGTGACTCCCATGCCAAAACCATCCCTTAAGGTAAACACTCAGAAACAGGAGATACTTCAGCCACCTTCAGTGGCTCTAAGTAAGCCTATCTATACTCAGAGCCTGAGATTTATTTAAAATCGATTCCTGTTCTTGCACTGGCATCTCATACCAGGAATCCTACTCAGGAGGCTGAGATATGAAGATTCTAGTTTGTAGCCAGGATAGGCAAGGAAGTCTGTCAAAGTCCAGTTTACGACCAAAAAACTGGAGGTACAACTATGGCTCAAGTCTTAGAAGACCAGCCTGGAGCAAGCTAAGCTCAGGGATAATACCTATGCCCTGAATTGAGTCCCGAGGACAAGCACAAATAAAATGCACTTCTGAATTCAAGAAAACTTATCATCCAAATAAAATCTCAGGGCCTAGTGGTAGAGTGCATGCCTAGCATGGAGGAAGACCCTGGTTTGATTCCCCAGTACCATATACATAGAAAAAAAAGCCACAAGTGGTGCTATGGCTCAAGAGTTCTGGCCTTGAGAAAGCTCAAGCCCAAGGACAGTGCTCAGGCCCTGAGCTCAAGGCCCAGGATTGGCAAAAGAATATATCTTGGGGCCAGGAGTTTGACCTCATAATAGAGTACTTGCCTAGCATGCACTAAGAACTGCGTTCAAGTCCTCAGTACCACATAGTAAAGGCCAGAAGTGGTGCTATGGCTCATCTGGTAGAGCTCTATATTTGAAAAAGCCTGTGGACAGGGCTCAGTCCCTGAGTTCAAGCCCCAAGACTGGACAAAGAGTATTCACATCATTTACATTCATTGGTAATTCCTTTTTTTCTTTTTTGCTTAAATTTTAACCTAGTGGTATAGAGAGGGGGTAAAGTTACATTCATAAGGCAGTGAGTACATTACTTCTTGAATATTGTTACCCCTTCCTATGCTTTCCTCCCACTTTCCCTACCCCCACCCCTCCCAAGTTGTAAAGTTCACTTCCAACATTGTATCTTGTGAATGTTGCTGTTACACAGGTTTACACTGTGTCCTTTGTCTCATCTTATTATTACCCCTTTGTTTTTACTTTTTAGCAATTCTGTCATCTTTAAGAAGTTGTCCAAAGACGTTTCAAGTCCCTGTGTCATTTAATTAACAGAATGCATGCTAGCAGATGTCACCCTTTCCATCCTGCTTCCTCATCTCTCCCAGCCCCACTCATTCCCTCAGTTCACCTGGCTTCATTTCAACATTGGATCATGAGTGGATGTTTCTGTTTAGACATGCATTTCTGAAGATAAACTATATATTTTTGCCCACAATAACGCAAGTGTAATAAATGTTACTTCAGGGGTACAAAATGGTATTGTTTTGGGGTTTTATATTTTGCTTCCTTGTGAGTGAAGTAATTGGACTTTGATTTCTGTTTTTTTTTCTTAAGGGTACATAAAACTCACATCTGTGCCTAATTAGATATAGGCTCTAAAGTCTACTGTGGCTAGTCCTTTTCTTCTTTTTCCATTATTGTTTGAATGTCCTTTGAAACTTGGTGCAATAACTAGCCATGAGTTGGCTAATGATACGCTCTGAGCATTGAGACTCCAAGACCATGTAATACTTAGTAATGAATCTGTCATCTCAGTCCTCCAGTGGAGTGTTTCCAAGTCAGTTACATGTGCTTCTTTGTTGCCAGCATTAGCAGGCTCTGAGGTGTCTGTGTCTTCCTATCAAACAGTGCTGAGGACAAAGGCTGTACCTTCACTGAGCAACAGGTTCATAGTGAGGCGCTTGGTCCTGTACACCTCATTCATGGCTAAAGAGAGAAACAGCTTCACCCTGTAAGTTCAAATCGGTGGATATGTAGAGGACTTGGGAAGGTGGAACATACATGGCAGTATACCACTTAGACACTCATCCTTCAGAGCTCTTGGTGATATATGCTAGTACATTTTCTGAGCAATAAATATTTTGTTGACTGCTACATTTTAGGTACTTTTGGGGGTGAGATTAGAGAGAAAAGCATTTCTGTATACATAAATCAGTACTGACATGTATACATAAAATCTTCCTATGGAAATATTACAATAATTCTCTGCAGAAATACATACAATGAAATACAGAATCATGTGGATTCAACAATCATATCTCATATACAGATTTAAAGGCCTCTGTAAATTATACCTGTTATAAATATGATTAAGCTTTAAAACTATATTGTTAGCATCATCTTTATAAAATACTATGATTCAACCAACTTGCACATTAGATTGTTTACTAATTTTGAGCTATAGAAGCAAACTGTGAGGTAATAATGCTTTAAAGGAAGAAAATAAGAAAGCACAACAATGAGGGAAAACTTCTGAGAATTCACACAAAACAATATTTTTAGATTGCGATTTGTGTTCAGTAATGCTGCACTGACTTATGTGATGTTTACTTAAAAACAAAACCCAATTCCAGAAAAGTTTTATGATTTTTTTTAAGAAAATAAGATAAACTTGGTGGATGCTGAATTTCTTTCCATTGAGATAATACTTTTCTACAAATGGGAGGGAGTGAATTAGTTTCAATAACTTGCAGATACTTGGACATGTATACATGGCTTTTTTTGTCCACTTAATTTTTCTAAAACATTTTCTTGCTTCAATAAATGTATAAGCAATATAGAGACAAATAATTCTACCTGCTTTCAGAGTTCCAGCTCCTGAGTCTCTCCGAGAATCCAGATCTGCAGCCCTTCCTCTTTGGGTTGTTTCTGTCCCTATATCTGATCACTGTCCTCAGAAATCTGCTCATCATCCTGGCTGTCAGCTCTGACCCCAACCTCCACACCCCCATGTACCTCTTCCTCTCCATCCTCTCATTGGCTGACGCTGGATTCACCTCCAGCACTGCCCCCAAAACGCTGGTAGACCTCTAGACTCAGAGCAGCGCCATCTCCTATACAGGCTGCCTCACCCAGATGTCTGTTTAAATTCTGTGTGGAAGTATGGATAATATGCTTTTGACTGTGATGGCCTATGACAGGTTTGTGGCCCTCTGTCAACTCCTACAATACCCTTTCATTATGAACCCTCACCTGTGTGGTTTCTTAGTGTTGGTGTCTTTTCTGGATAGTATTTTGGACTCTCAGATGCACAATTTGTCTTGCACTTTCCCAATTTCAAAGATGTGGAGGTTTCCAATTTCTTCTGCGATCCATCTGATATTCTTTGTCTTCTCAGTTGTGACAAATTCTCCAGCAACACTCTGAAGTATGTTTCTGGTGTGCTATTTGGCTTTATTCCAGTCTCAGGCATCCTTTTTTCTTATTCTAGAATTGTTTCCTCCATTCTGAGAATCTCCTCTTTGTGTGGGATATATAAAGCCTTCTCCAGCTGTGGCCCTCACCTGTTCGTGGTGTGCTTGTTTTATGGAACAAGTATGGGTGTGTACCTTGGATCAGCTGTGTCTGAATCTCCTGGAAATGGGCTGGGGGCCTCGGTAATGTACACAGAGATCAAAACTATGCTGAAGCCCTCATTTACAGCCTGAGAAATAAGGACATTCAAAGCACTCTGAGGTGACTCTACAGCAGAGCTATATAAACTCAGGTCTGTAGGCTTCACCTCTTATCGAATCATGGAAATGAAACACAAAAGCAACCAACTTGGGCTGTGAATCCTGCCATCAGCCAGGTTAGAAACACACAAAGACAAGTACACACTGTGTCTACATACAGTGTAGATCATCCACGCGATGAAGGGTTCTACGGTTAGTTTGTAAAGGAAAGAACTTTTCATCTGGAAAGAGGGAAGGTCTTAGAGATTGATGTGTGCAGCCTGGCGAATGCCGCTGACACTGCAGCTGAAATTCCTGTCAAATGGAAATACTCTTTCATGAAGGATATACCTCCCAGGAATAGAAATTTGAAAATAAGTTATTCTTAAGAAAAAATACAATGAAAGGAATGAATAGGATACATGCCATTCCTTCTCAGTAGAAAATATTGGTCACCTTCCTTTTTACCAAACCTACTTCTTCTCCCATTGGTATTAGGGAGTGCCTCATATTGTGTTTACATGGACCAACATGGATAACTGGGAGATTTGTTGAACTGAGCCTTTGTGATGACAGCAGTTAGTCGCCTGCTTGTCCTTCTCATACTTGAACTTGATAGTATCATGAGATGATTGATCCAATGTGTCCTCCCCTGTCATTCACATTCACCTTGGGTGGCTCTTGTCTAATGCTGTGTCCATTTCCTTCTAAATGATGGGACTGAGTCTGCAGTGATACCGAGGCAGTGAGGGAATTAAGATCTGGTCATGAACTTCCAGTTTGTGATTGAATTTCAGATGAGCACATTCACCTGTGTGGGAGAAGAATGGTCTAGGGAAGGCCATTGAATCCTTGTTTTCTTCTTCAGTCTCTGGCCTTCAATTTCTGAAGTGTGTTGACACTTCCTAGGTATGTAATTGTTTAAGGAGTCTCTGATCATTCAGGTTTATTCCAGAGTTTAGTGTGCTCTGTGGGTTTTATTTCATTTTTGTGAGTCTTGGGGCTTAAAGTCAGAGCTTGAGCACTTTCCCCGAGCTTCTTTTGCACCTGGCTAACACCACAACTTGACCCCAAGAACACTTTCTGCTTTTTCAGAGTATGTGGAATCAATGCATGCTAGTCAAGCACAACTCCACCCGGCCAAACTCGCTGCCTTAGCCTGTACTTTTAAAAGGTTTCTATCTGAATGAAAGTGGGATGGGTTTGGGGTGTGGAAGGAGTTCATAATGAATGAAAGGAAGACAAAAGTCCTCTGCCACCAGTTGAATAGAAAGTATAGTAAATCCAAGATAAAATGTATAATGAAGAAGTCTTAGAGGAAACTTGCTGTGACTAATGAAATGAAGAGTAGTAACTTATTGTTGAAGGAATTCCTGAAATTCTGCTTAGTTATGGCTGTCAAAAGCCATAAGCATTTCAGGCAACACTTAATACTCATCTTAAGGTATCTTGCTTTCAGAATGGGATCTCTCTCTCTCTCTCTCTCTCTCGCTCTCTCTCTCTCTCTCTGTCTCTCTCTGTCTCTCTCTGTGTCTCTCTCTGTGTCTCTCTCTCTCTCTCTCTCTCTCTCTCTCTCTCTCTCTCTCTCTCTCTCCATCTCCCTTTGAAGATCTTCTTGAGAATCTGTATCACTTCTTGCCTATTATGCATGAAGACCCGGGTTCAATTCCTCAGTATCACAGGCATAGAAAAAAAAGCTGGTAGTTGTACTGTGGCTCCAGTGGTAGAGCTCTAGCCTTGAGAAAAAAAACCCAAGGACAGTGTCCTGTTACTCAGTAGAAGGCCAGGAAAGGCAAAAAAGGAAAGAAAAGAAAAAAGAATTTTTCTAAAATAATTAAGCTAGCTCAGCCACTCTGGAAAGCAGTGTGGAGGTTTCATAAAGAACTGAAAATTGACCTTCTATATGATCCTGCCATATCACTCCTCAGCATCTATCCTGAGCATGATAATCCAAGATATGATAAGGACACCTGCTCAGCTATGTACATCTCTGCACCATTCACAATAGCCAGGCAATGGAAACAGAAAATGTGATATATATATATATGTGTGTGTGTGTGTATGTATGTATGTATATATATACACACACACCATGGAATTCTACATAGCCAACAGAAAAGGTAAAATAATGGCATTTGCAGGGAAGTGGATGAATCTAGAGCGAATCATGTTGAGTGAGTCCAGTCAAGACCAAAAGAACAAAAGGAGCATGGTATCCTTAATATGTGGTTATTAAATCCAAACAGTATAAGGGAGAGGATTCAATATTTGTGCATCCAATGCAATGTATAATGTACTGTGAATATAATCCCAACAACATAGAGATAAAAATCTATGAATCTATAGACATAATGTTTTATTACATAGCGTAATATGTACCTATAACATACAAATCCTCAGCCTAATTTTAATTATGTTCTAAAATCTAATGGTCAGTGATTATATATAAAGATTGCCTTCATGAATACTTGTTTGTTAAACATGACATTTGAAATACGATGTAAAAATCAATGTTAATAAATATTTCAATAAAAATGGCAATATCACTTGATGGCAAAGTTGTAGCCAGGATCCCTGCACAGGAGGCCAAGATGGAGAAGAACTCCACAGCCACCATCACTTTCCCCTTGGCACTGTGGTAGACACGCAGGAAAGTGAGCCACACACTGCAGAATACCAGCATGCTGAAGGTCAGGAACTTGGCCTCATGGAAGTTGTTAGGCAGGTTCCTGGCCAGAAAACCCACCACGAAACTTGCTAGGGCCAGGGAGCCCAGGTATCCCAGGACACAGTGGAAGGCAGTGAGGGAGCCCTTGTTGAACTGGAGCCTGAGGTGTTTCCTACAGGCTGGGCCCACTAGTGTAGACCATCAACAGTGACCTCCAACTCCTCCACAATCCCACTACCCATGGTTAAGGTGTGCTCTTCTGTGGGAAGATTGCTTCTGTTCAGGTAGAAAGTGGGCTGAGTAGGGGGGAGCGAGCTAGTTTACACAGCCTGTGTGGATCTTTTAATGGGTCTGTGTTGGATGTTCTGCAGAATGAGGTAAGGTACATGGTAATGGCCCACAAAACCACCCACCAACTGTCTAGCACTGTAGGGGACAGGAAAGAGAATTTGGGCTTAGCGGTGTCTGTGCTGCTGGCTCCAGTGGGCTGCAGGGCTCTGTCTACAAAACACCCCCTTATAGGTTGAAGCCTCTTGGTGAAAATGGCGTAGTGAGGACACAGGTGGTCCCTTTAGATGTATTAGGCCCCCAGAAGTCGTGCCATTGGCAGTGGAAGTACTCCTCTGTGTGTTCCACATCTTCCCTCTGCCCCTCCTCCCAGTGCTTCCACTCACAGGAAGTGCTGGTTTCTTCAGCAGCCTGGTGGTGAACTGCCTGGCTCCAGAATGTCTCTACCACATCACAGGCCAAAGCCCACAGTGAGGGCTGCAGCCTGTGTCCCCTCCCTTTCCACCAATCATCTATCCCATGGATATACTTAAAATGTTTTAAACTCTTTTCTTATTTAACAAACATTATTAGTGTTTTTAAATTGGTGTCACTATTTATTTTGAATATATTTCCTGGGCTCTGGTCCTGGTGCTTAACAAAGTGTATAAGGCTGTCCAAATCTAAGAAATAGCCTTTATCTATTGTAGTTGTGCATATATTTATACTTAGAATAGCTCAGATATTATGATCAAAAACTACTACCTCTCCATATTCATAACTAGAAAACTACACAAATAGTGTCTGTGCATGTGTGTGAATTGTGAGCATGCGACTATTAATAATGCAGGGGTTTCTTTAATCTTCATGTGTGGTACTGCCAATGATTTTATTTCAGTTTTAATTAATGGATTGCCACAAACACTGTGGTATCACAGTAGGTTTATGATGTCACAATAGGACAGTGATGTCTCAAACATTCTAAGGTCAAAATAGGTTTCTGACATCACAATGGCACAATGATGCCATAATACTGATGTGAGGTCGTGGTGAATTTTTGCTGTCACAATGCCTGTCGTGTCTGAAACTTAGGCTAAAATCAAGACATGAGGTCAAGGCTTCTCTGATGTCAAACTTGTCACGTGATTTCACAAAGGTCAGGATGTTATTGTAGGTCAGGGATGTCAATGCATCAATGTGATATCACAAACTATGATTTTGCACTAGTTGTGTGATGTCACAATGAGATAATGATGTCCTGAGAACATATATAGGAATTATTAACAGACAGTAAGAATAAAATAAAGCAATGTAGGCAAAGCATGACAATTGCCACTTGTCTTGAACATCATCACTGGTAATTCTGGTGGTAGACATTGGACCTTCTAATCGCAGTATCCAAGTACATCAGGTTTTTGAAATATGGAAATTCTGGGTATGTTAGGAACTTGCTAATTTACATCTCCTGGTACTCTTGGGACATTAATGCAGTTAAGGGTATATAGATTTTCTTCAAAATGTTCTTAAGTATGTGGACCATAATGTACCATACATATTACAGTGTGTAAAGACTTCATAGAAAACTTCCATCGAAATCCATTGAAAGACTTTGAGGTGAAAATTGTGTACAAAAATGTTTCTTGCAGGAACCTCTTGTGTTGAAAGTAAAGCAAGCAGGTAAAAAGCAGTTGACATGGAATACAGTTGTCTCAGCAAAACCCATCAGATGCTCTGCACTTTGGGTGGCCACTCAGCTTAGCCTGGAATGACACAGAAAGGCCAGCTAGTCCTTTGCATTTGTGCATTAACCAACACTGGATGGTAGGTACATCTATCAGAGAATCTTCCTGTTAAAGATAGGGACTGTAAACTGCATTTCAGTCTTGATGCCCCTGAGTGTCCCTGTCTTGAAAGTGATAAGTGCACCGTGAGGATGCGGCTGACAGATGAAGGATGGGATGAAGAGTGGGCTAGCGATGGCTGGTTGAGTCTTGGAAGGTCACGACAAAGCTGATGTCCCTTAATCTTAGTTTTTCTTTAAGTGAATTTGAGATGAACACTACACTGTCTGTCCAAGGAACCACTCACAATCCTGTAAATTAGGTAAAGGATTGTTCTTTCACTGTTTCCTCCAGCTCACTCAAGCATTAGGAGACCCCCATATCATAGAGTTCATGTACCCAGAAAATCAAGCAGCCTAGAACCAAATGTAGGTGCCAGTGTGTTAGGTTTGTGTATCCTCATGTAATTTCACTAGGAAACAAGATTTTCAATTTTCTTTGAAAGATATTATGGAAGAAAGGGAAGGAAGGAATTACACTGTCCAGAATGAAATGCACGCTTTACTTGAATTATATAATGGTAGCCCATCTACATATCACCTGTAAAATAACAAAATGCAGAGAGATCGGCGGAAGATCATGGCTCTTCAGTGTGAGACATACTGAGCTCCTGCCAAGACTCATGTTCTGGCAGTGCAGGACACAGTTCTTTACCAGAAATGGATCCTAAGTAAGCTTTACCACCACAGAGATCTCAGGCACAGAGGAAAAAATGCATAATACCAGCGTGTGGAGTTAGCGAGGAGCCCCACCAGTCGCAAAGAGGCCGGGGAGTCAAAGGCGCTTCTGAATCAGAGCATAGACAGTGCTTCTCGACAGCATAGACCCGCCAGCTGCAGACAGAGCAACACAGAGCCTGTGCGAGCACAGAACCAACACACAGCTGTGCACGGACCTGCCTGCTTCACATAACCAGACAATGCAGCAATTTGCGATTAATTCCAAGGAGAAGTTTCCACTTCTGCTTGCGATATGGCATTGGGACAGAGCCCCTCCCCATCAAGCTGAGAGCAGCGCCATCTTGAATGCAATTGGAGCCTGAGAGTTGTTGCTGACAGCGCCATATTTCTAACTGGCAAAGATTTCCAAGAGATCCCTTAGCCAGAAATGCAGCCCCAGTGCTGCTGAAGTCTTTTCCCTGTGCTTGCTGCAGACCTGGTAAACAAAGCCACCCGCTAATCTTTCAGCTTTGTTTTACCAAACAAGCAATCTGATCCGAAAAACTGCAAAGCCAAATCACAAGAGAAAAAGACTTTGTGAAGTGTTTGTATCCTGAATTTAGTGGAAACACAAGTTTCTTATCCTACCCACCCAAAAAAAACCCTGAAGAATACCCATTTTTTCTTCTACCCCATTTCATTCGCATTTTTAAATGTTATTTTTCTCTTTGTCATTTAACCTACACCTTTTCTTTCCTAATGTTATGATTTATTCCCTTTTTTTTCTCCTCTCTTTTCCCACAGTTCTGCTGTCACTGGGGTCGTTCCTGGAAACACAGTGAAGCTCTAGGTACAGTCTGAATAAAAATGATATTCATATTGATACAGTCACCTGCTTTTTAAACTCCTAGTTCTCAACACTAGTATCTCTGGGGTAAGAACTCAGAACAGTGAGGAATCTCCCCCCAACTTTTCTTTCTTCTTTTTTGTTTTTGTTTTGTGTGTGTGTGTGTGTGTGTGTGTGTGTGTGTGTGTGTTCTGGTTTCTTTTATGTTGTTGTTGTTTTGTTCCTTTTTTTTCTTTTTAAAATTTGTATCATTGCAATCTCCTATATCTACCCCCTTCTTTTCTCTATTTATTCTTCTTATTGCTCTTCTTATTTTCAAAAGTTTTATCTAAGTTCATCTAAAATTTCTACTCAAATACTCTACCTATCTATCACCATAGGTCAGTTATCCATACATGACACATTTTCTTCATTACTATAATAATCTTACACTCCTGTATGTTTCTTTTCCTACCAACCTTGCAGTCTTTCATATTATTTTTCTATCTCTGGTTCTCTTTTCATCCTTCAACTCTTATAATGCATGGATCTACATTTGATTTTGTTGAGCAATGCTGTGTATCTACGTGTTCAATTATACTCTAGGTCTAGAGGGACTTAAATACAATAGAGATTGGATTGAGGGGCTTATTGTTTTGGTCATAAATTGGTCATCTGTGACTGTATTAGATTTGTATGTAAGTGCACAAAAAGAAAGAGAGAGTGATATTACCAATCTAAGAGAGCGAACATCTACTGTCAGCCAACTAAAAAGGTCTAGGTAGGTTATAACTGAAAAATTATAATCTTGCTCCCATTTTCAAATGTGCAGAACAAGAAACTCAAGAAAAATGTCAAATCAAGGAATAGCAGCTCCCACCCAACATAAACAGGCAATGGAGCCGTCAGTGGCAAATCTAGAGGAGAGCCTTCCAAGTGCTATACAAATGCAATTGATAAACATCATTAATGAAAAGTGTGAAAAGATAAAGAAATAAGGGAGGAAGTCACAGCTAAACAAGAGGAAACCATAAACAAGGTGATATGTGAAAAAGAAGAAGCCATAAAGGAGGCCATAAATTTTTTTTTCAAAGAAAATTGGATGAATTCATAGAATCCACAAACAAAAAGGTGACCGAACTCCAAGAAATGTCCAAAGAGAATAAAGCTGGTGAGCTAACCTCTCAAATGGAAATCAAGGAGCTAAAGAATTCATACATGATCTAAAAAAGAGATGCAAGGCATCAAAAGGCAATTAGAAGCAAGGGAGTTGAAGAATAAAGTAGATAGCTTTGATAGCAGGTTAAACAATGCAGAAGAGAGAATTTTCAGGGTTGAAGATGATTTAGTTGTTATAGAGAAAGAACAGAAAATGAGTCAATTCAAATCTAGGAAATATGAGAACACACTACAGGAGGTCCAAGATACAATTTGGAAGCCTAATTTAAGGCTAATTGGTATTGAGGAGGGTCTGGAGAAAGAGGGCAATGGTATTGGAAATATACTTCAGGGAATCATCTCAGAGAACTTCCCAAATATCCAGAAGGGCAGGCAAATCCAGATACAAGAAGCTTTTAGAACCCCAAACAGACCTGACCAGAAAAGGACATCCCACTGCCACATTATAATCAGAACTGGATCAATAGAGACCAAAGATAGGATCCTAAAAACAGACAGGGGGAAGAGAACAATTACCTATAAAGGAAAACCAATCAGAATAACCCCAGAATTCTCAGCAGAGACCATGCAAGCAAGAAGAGATTGGAAGTATATATGTCATGCCCTGAGGTCAAATAACTATCAACCAAGAATATGGTACTCAGCTAAGCTCTCATTCATAACTGAGGGAATAATAGAAACATTCCATTCCAGGGAAAAGCTGAAACTTTATGTAGCAACCAAACCAAAATTACAAAAAATTCTCAAAGATATTCTTCACATAGAAAACCAACACAAATGTAATACACAGAAAGACGTGGCACCTAAAACTCATAACATCTAAGTACCACAAAAACTATCAACACACAGGCCCTAATGAAAGCTTGTAAAAATGGCAGGAACTAATAAATATTTCTCAGTAAATCCTGACTCTCAATATCAATGAACTTAACTCTCCAATTAATCGACATAGATTATCTAGTTGGATCAAAAACCAAGGTCCATCATTCTGCTGTCTTCAAGTGACAAATCTTACACACAGAAAAAAACATTTTTTGAAAGTGAGAGGTTGGAATAAACTCTATCAAGCTAATGGCCCCCATAAACAGGCTGGAGTTGCCATCCTCATATCAGATAAAATAGACTTCAAGCTAAAATTAGTGAGAAAAGACAAAGAAGATTACTACATACCACTGAAGGGATCTTTCCTCTAGGAGGACATAACCATCCTAAATATCTACACACCTAATCCCGGAGCCCCGAACTTCATCAAGCAAACTCTACTTTCACTGAAACCATACATAGATCAAAACAGAGTGATTGTTAGTGACTTTAACACAACACTCTCACCTATTGACAGATCAACAAGGAAAAAACTCAACCGAGAAACCTTACGATTGAGCAACTATATAGACCAACTAGATCTAACAGACATCTGCAGATTATTCCACCCAGTAACAACACAATATATGTTTTTCTCAGCAGCACATGGAACATTTTCCAAAATAGACCACATTTTAGGCCATAAAACAAATCTGGACAGATTCAGAAACACTGAAATTATTCCCTGCACTCTCTCAGAACACAAGGGCATCAAATTGGAACTGAACACCCATCTCCACCAATGAAAACCCTGCAATTCATGGAGACTGAACAACACATTGTTGAATCACCAATGGGTCATCAAAGAGATCAGAACAGAAATCCAACCGTTTATGAAATTTAACAAAAAGGAGCACACAAGATACCAGCTCCTTTGGGACACAGCAAAGGCAGTACTCAGAGGAAAATTTATAGCTCTGAGTGCCTTCAATAACATATTGGAAAAATCGCAAACCAACAATTTAATGTGTTACCGTAAGCTCCTGGAAAAAGACCAACAAACCAACCCTAATCCCACTAGAAGGAAGCAAATTATTAAAATCAAAGCAGAATTAAATGAATTGGAATCCAAAAAACCTATAGAAAGTATCAACAAAAAAAAGGAGTTGGTTATTTGAAAAAATTACAGACCCTTAGCAAATCTTACCAAAACAAGAACGGAGCATACCGAAATACACAAAATCACAGACGAAAATGATAATATCATGACAGAAATGACCAAGATCCAGAGTATCATAAGGGAATACTTCTCAACCCTTTGTGACAACAAATTTGAGAATGTAGAAGAAGTGGACGAATTCCTAGCCAATATTAACATACCCACACTGAACCAAGAAGAACTAACCCAACCAAATAGGCCTATTTCAAGCACTGAAAGCAGAACAGAAAGACTTACCATCAAGAGGCTATTACCTGGAAGTGGGGACAATGGGCGGCAGTTCTGGGTGAGTCTGAGCTCTCACAAAAATACCAGTTCTAGCATCATAGCAGAAAGTTTGTAACTAAAGATGCATTCTAATTACTCTGTAGCACCACAGAATTCTCAGTTAAAGAGGAAAAATCCAGGCAGCTGACCCAAGAGGAAAACCTACAGCCCATGTAATGGGCTGCGTGGTGGCCACACTGCCAGCCGCTCCCCAAGCATGTGTTGCAGAGACAAAGCCTCCCTCCAGAACCTGGGCAGACAGCGTTTTTTTGGTGACCTGCCGGCTACAGACAGAGTCTGACTGAGCAGCCAGCCCATCACCTACCCGCACCACCGATCTGCCAGCTTCATGGACCCACACAACCAAGGTAGGTAAAGATATGACTGTGCAAGAGGAAGCCATATGTAAACATGTTGAAGCCATAAAGAAGGATATATGTGAACATGAGAAAGCCATATAGAAGGAAATACACAACGAGAGGAAGCCATACATAAAGGTGAGGCAGCCATAAAGAAAGATATACATCAACTTGAGGAAACCATTAAGAAGGATTTCCATGAAGGTGAGGAAGCCAGCCAAAGAAAAATGGATAAATTCCTAGAATCCACAAACAAAAAACTGCCTGAACTCTAACAAATGTCCAATGCTGCTGCTGACCTAAGGACTTGAAACAGACCACTCAAATCGCATTCAAGGAGGTAAAGAAGTCCATACATTATCTAAAAGAAGAGATGCAAGGCATAAACAATGACCTGTAGGAAGGATGGGGGAGAGGAAGAACAAAGTAGAAAGTATAGAGAGCAGGTGAGACAATGCAGAAGAGAGAATCTCCAGGGAGAATGACAATCCAGATATTATAGAGAAAGACCAGAAAAGGAGTCAAAACAAATTTAGGAAATATGCGAGATCTCTTTCAGAGCTGCAAGATACAATTAGGAAGCCTAAAATAAGGCTAATCGGCATTGAGGAGGGTCTGGGGCAGAGATCAATGGAACTGGAAATATACTTCAAGGAATCATCTCTGAGAACTTCCCAAATATCCAGAAATTCATGCCCATCCTGATCCAAGAAGCTTTTTGAATCCCGAACAGATCTGAGCAGAAAAGGACATCCCATTGCCACACATTATAATCTGTACAGGATCAATGGAAACCAAAGAAAGGATGCCAAAAACAGCCAAGGAGAAGATAACAATCACCCACAAAGAAAACAAATTGGAATAACCATCTGCACATGAATCCACATCACAACATCAGAATATACTTTGTTTTCAGCAGCACATGTAACAATATCCAAAATAGATCACATTTTAGGGAATAAAACAAACCTCTGTAGATTCAGAAACACTGACATTATTCCCTGCATCCATTCAGACCACAAAGGTGTCAAATTGGAACTGAACAGAAATCTCAACTAATGAAAACCCTGAAACAGATGGAGATTGAACAAGACAGTGTTGAATCATCAATGGGTCATCGAGGAGATCAGAAAAGAAATTCAACAGTTTATGAAATTTAACAAAAGAAGAACACAAAATACCACTTATTTGGGATAAAGCAAAGGCCGTTCTCAGAGGAAATGTATATCTCTGAGTACCTATGTTAACAAATTGGAAAAATCGCAAACGAACAATTTAAGCTCTTGGAAAAGAGCAACAAACCGACCCCAATCCCAGTAGAAGGAAGCAAATGGTTAAAATCAAAGCAGAATTAAATGAATTGGAGCCCAGAAAAAACTATACAAAGTATCAACAAAGCAAGGAATTGATTCTTAGAAAATATTAACAAAATTGAAAGACCCTTAGCAAATCTAACCAAAACGTTAAGGGTACACAGGCAAATAAACAAAATCACAGATGAGAATGGAAATACAACACAAATTACCAATATCCAGAGCATCCTAAGGGAATACTGTTTAAACATTTCTGCCAAGAAATTTGAGAATCTAGAAGAGGTGGATGAATTTCAGGCTAGTATTAAAATATCCACGCTGAACCAAGAGTAACTAATCCAAATACACAAACCTATTTCAGATACTGGAAAGAAATGGCAATCAGACCTCCCATCCAAGAAAAGTCCAGGGCCAGAGGGATTCACAGCTGAATATCCCAGGATATGATAAGGACACCTACTCAGCCATGCTCAACTCTGCACTGTTCACAATTGCCAAGAAATGGAAACAACCAGATGCTCTACCACAGAGGAATGGATACAAAAATGTGGTGGATAGATACAATTTATTTCTACATAGCCAACAGATAATATAAATCAATAATATTCACTGGGTAGTGGATGAAATTAGAGCTAATCAGGTTGAGCGAGATAAGTGAAGACCAAAGAAACAAAAGGCTCAAGGTATCCTAAATATGCAGATATTAAACCCAAACAGTACAAAAGGGATAACTCAATATTTGGGTACCCAATATTTTGGACATTGTATACTTTATATAAATGTAAGTCCATAGATATAAAATATATGATGGGATATATATCCTAAAAATAAATTTGTATTATATAGATTGATATGGACCTTTAACTTACAAACGCTCTGCTTAATTGTAATCATTTTTTTTAAATCTATGTGCCAGTGACTGTATATAGAGAATTCCTTTTTGAATATTTGTTCATTAAAATGACATTTGAAATATGATGTAAAATATTAATAGAAACTTTAATTAAAGAACAAAAAGTAAGAAATTATGTCATGCTTCTTTCCTGTTCAATTGCAGTGTGATGGTGAAATAACCATTAGAATACTATGCATCAAAAAATAGCAGCAGAGGAATTTTTGCTTCCCTCCTTCCACACCCGTTGTTTCTCCCAGAGAGAGACTCTTTAAAAAACACAGGGTAGTCATGAGAGTTTGGCAGGGTGGAAGTGTGCATGACTAGCATACATGAAGATACAGGTACTATTCTTTGATTTCACATACTAAGAAAAAGCAGGAAGTGGTGCAGGGACTCAAGGTATATTGCTAGCCTGCAGAAGAACCACAAGGAAAGTGGTAGGTGCTGAGTTTCAGCCTCCAGTGTCGCCAAAAAAAAACAACAACAACCATCCACAGACCACCCTAAATTCTGGACAGAAATGATGGATCAGAGATTAGCTAAATACTTAACAAATCAGAAAGTGCCAACACACATCAGGTGATGAAGGACAGTGAGAATTATGTTCCATAAGCCCATACTTCATTTCAACTGAACAGAAGGTACAAAATGAAGACAAAACACACCCATAATCCCTGGAGATAGGAGGGAGGACTAGGAGGTAGGTATTTGTTACCCACACCTGTGGGCCAGCCTACAGCAAGCAAATTGTGAATTCATTTAAGGATGATTAGTTCTTTTTTTTTGGCAGTCCTGCAACCTACACTCAGGGCCTGAGAATTCCCCTTGGGTTGTTTTTCCAAAGGTATTGCTACACTATAGAGCCCAAGAACCAATTTTAGCTTTTTTACGTATGTGGATGCAAGGAATGGAATTCAAGTGTTTGTGCATCCTAGGCAATCTACTTACCAGTAGATTACATGACAGGAGCTTAGTTCTGTAGAGATAACAGGCCCAAGACTATACTTTCAGGGATTATTTCTATAGTATGAGATAACAGGCCCCTAAAACTTTTGCCTCACCTTGGGGAACCATGGATTTCAAATCAAAATTTCCTGTGTAGGATAGCGACCTAGAGCCAAACGTCTGCTGTCTTTCCCAATGTGTTGAACCCATTTGATTTCTTAGCCTGTCCCAGAGTCCCACAGTTTAGTCAGTAGTTTATTGGGTCTGGGACAGGTACACACATAGTTCAGGATAGAAATAGAACAAAACATTCTGGATGTATGTATGCATGTATGTATGTATGTATGTATGTATGTATGTATGTATGTATGTGTGTGTGTGGGGGGGTGGGTGTGACTATATCTATGTATCTCCCTATCCATATATATATATATATGGATATATATGGATGAAATAAGAGGGAATCAGGTTGAGTGAGGCAAGGCAAGACCAAAGGAACAACAGGTGCTTAGTAGCCTTAATAGGATGATATAAGATCCAAACATTACAACAGCAATGACTCACTATTGCGGTCTCTGTGTGGAAATACTGAGAAGCCACACAAATTTGTGTATATTTCAAAGAGTGTCAGAAGCAATATGGAGGTTCCTCAAAGACTAATTAAGAAGCTCCCATACAGTCTAGCAATCTCAATCTTGGGCATTTACCCAAATTACTAAAGCAAGAACATAAGAAATCTTCCAGCAACACCATATTCATTGCAAAATTACTTACCATAGCTAAGACATGGAGCCAACTGAGATGCCCCCTCAGTAGATGAATGGGTCAATAATATATGGTATTTGGGTGTGTGTGTCACTCTGTGTGTATATCAGAGGGTGATGCTCAGTGTGAATATATTTACAAATAAATACATACCTATATATATGTTTGTGTATTCCATATACACATATATAACACATATAAAGACTGAGCATCTAATTATAACCAGAAAAAATATTCTAAGAAATGAAGACTGAGGAAAGTTATGATAAGCAGAATAGTTCAGGCCCAGGGGAATGTAGGTTGCATAATTTCCCTCATTTGCAATGATTGAATTATATCTCTGATAGATTTCTGACCTGAAGTCACAGAGTGCACAAATGTCTAAGCTGAATCTTGTCAACTCAGTCCTGGAGGATCCTAGGACAGTTGTGTATGCTGTACCTAAATTATCATTGATGGTGCCACAGGGTAAATCAGCAGTGAATAGCATCCCCAAATGAGACATATTAATGTAAATTTTCAATGTTTAAACCAAACTATTTCAGCTATGTTTGCATTGGAATCATTGTTTATAGATTGAAGGCATGATATTAGAAGACTCTGGAGCTTAACTGTTTTAACTTGTTAAAAATTCATTTTCCTTTAGCTCAGTTCCTAGGAGCAGGTCTCTTGTTGCTGGTCTCTTATTTTGTAATTAGGTGAAGCTAATTTCCTGTTCTATTGCAGTGTTATGGATGTAAAAGTGGAAGTAATCTTTATTAGAATAGAATGATTAATACTGCACCAATGCAACTGAAGGTATTGGTCTTTGGTCTTCCTTCCTTTCTTACTTCTTTCCTTCATTCCTTCCTTATATCCCCCCCACTGCACTTTCTCTCCGAAAGAGAGTCTCTAAAAAGCACAGGTTATGGCCAAATTTGGGCGTGGTGGAAGTGTGCTTATTTAGAATACATTAAGATCCATGGAATGTTCTTTGGTTCCACGTACGAAGGACATGCAGGAAGTGGAACAGGGACTCAAGTAGTAGTGATAGTCTGGAGAAGAAGAATCTCAAAGAAAGTGATCAGGAACTGAGTTTAAGCCTCAGGCTTGGGAAATAAAAACACAACAAAAAAACAAAGAAAAAAGCCAAGGAGCAAAATAAGGTGTGTGGCATCCTGATATATTTGAGATTCCCTAAAGAATTACCAACTCAGGAAATGCCAACACTTATCAGGGGATGAAGGACAGTGAAGAATTCTGCTACATCCACCCACACTTCCTTTCCACTTAACAGAAGGTACAAACCCAAGACAAAACACACTATTACATCCAGGTGATAGGACAGAAGCAGAGGCTGTAGATGTCTGTTTCCCACACCTGTGGAGCCAAGTCAACAGCAAGCGAAATGAGTATTTTATTTAGGAATGCTAGTCCTTTATTTTTTATCATTTCACAGTCTTGAGACTAGAATTACG
This sequence comes from Megascapheus bottae, assembly GCF_031878675.1. Taxonomy (NCBI): domain Eukaryota; kingdom Metazoa; phylum Chordata; class Mammalia; order Rodentia; family Geomyidae; genus Megascapheus; species Megascapheus bottae. The sequence goes on from NC_143509.1 coordinate 9,821,518, forward strand.
GGCTTGAGAACTCCCCTTGGATTGCTATTTCAAAGCTATTGCTATACTACTTGAGCCACAGGACCAGTTTTAGCTTTTCTATGTATGTGGTTCCAAGGAATGGAATTAAAGTATTTGTGCATCCTAGGTAAGCAATCTTACCAATAGAGTGCTTGAGAGGAGCTTAGTTGTGTAGAGATATCAGGCCCTGTTCCTTTTGTCCTGTATTGGGTAGGCACAGATATCAAGTTAAAATTTCCTGAGTAGGAGTGCAAACTAACATGGAAAGTCTACTGTCATCCTAAACGATGTGAACCCATTTGATTTCTTTGCCTTTCCCAGAGTCCCTCAGAGTAGTCAGTACTTCATTCAGTCTGGGAAAGCTGCACACATAGCAAGTGAGAGAAAGGAAGCCAAAATATTCTCTCTCTCTCTCTCTCTCTCTCTCTCTCTCTCTCTCTCTCTCTCTCTCTCTCTCTCTCTCTCTCTCTCTTCTCTCTCTCTGTGTGTGTGTGTGTGTCTGTGTGTGTGAGAGAGAGAGAGAGATTGTGTAAGTTTTCTGGGCCATACAGGCATTTTCTCTCATTTGAAATTCCCTATGATTCTGTCCTTGATCAGTTATGTGTTGGTATGGAAAAGTTTTGTGTCAGGTTTCTACTGTCTTGATCACTTTTGCCCTAAACACAGCCCATCTGCTCAGTGTGTGCACTCTTAGGGAATGTGTTTACATTGGTGAAGAAGCCCCACACACCTGTGCTCTGTGATTTGAACAGACATTCTCCTCCTTCCCTGAGTGTTCTCCTTATGGATGTAGGTAGGACAAGAAAGCCAATGACAGTGGGATATGTATGTCTGGGGAAACGTTGCTTGCAAGTGTGCTAGGAGGACATTAGGGAGGGAGGAGGAGCTAGGAGGTGTTAGGATGTGGTGGTAAGTGAAGTGCTGGCCCATTGTGAGGCGGTGGCCCCAGCAGAAGGCCAGGAGACCCGGCAGGCAGCGTCCTTTGCTCAGGCCCCCGGGATCCCAGCGTCCCCAGGTCAGAGGCCGGGCAAGCTGTGATTGCCATGGATGTAAGGGCAAATAACCTTTTTCATGAGCCGGGCAGTTCTCTTGACAGATGCTTTGTTGGTGTGGAGCACGGGCATGGGAGCAGTGGTGATGGAGCCTTAGGGGACCCAGGCTGCCCTCAGGGCTGTGGGATGAAACCACTCGCTGCCCGCAGCACCTGCCCCGGTGCCCCCAGAATCTCCGCGTCTTCCTCCGGCTCCTCCTGCTTCTGTGTGGGCAGAGGTTGCCTTGGCGCTCATCAGGCCAGCGGGTCCCTGCCATGTCCTGGTGTGGGACAGGGCTGGCAGCGGGTCGCCTTCCTGGGACATTGCTGCTCCTGTGCTCCTGACCTTGGAGCTGGGGCCCTGGCTTGGGGCCATTTCAGTGGGTGGGTGATGGAGCACCTGCACCTGTCCACCTTGGTTTCCGTGTGCCTGGACAGTTGGGGACCTAGGGATGGCGGCTTGCCGGTGCTGCTCTGAGCACCCGTGGAGCCGCAAGAAGAGCTGGTGCCAGGACTCTCCAGGGCCGGGATTTGTGCCCTTGAATTGTCTTGCACAGCGCAGTTGCCACAGTGGCTCCGTACCGCCGGGCCCCAGGGTCCTAGGACCATTCTGGCCTCCATTGGAGTGCGAGGTAGGGGGGCCGGGCTTGGCATAGGGCGCTGGCCTGAGAACTTGGGGCCATCTGCGAATAATTGGGGCCCTGAGTGGCACGAGTGAGTGGACTTGCCGGGCAGGCACAGGGGACAGGGAGCCAGGCTTGGGGCGTGAGGACGCTGGCATCTTCAAGTCACCCGGGCACGGAGTACTCAGCAAGTGCCCGCCACCCGTGGAGTTGGTCACCTGTGGGACTTTGTAGCCGTTCAAGGACGAAGGACGCCATCTGCTCCTGCCCCCAGGGAACGCTGGGGACCTTCGGGGAGGCTTCTCTTGCCCACTGCCAGGACAAAGCCTGGCAGACCGCTTGTCAGCCCATGGGAAATCATGCCGCTCCTGGGGCCGCGGAAGAGCTGGCACGCAGTTGGGGACTCCCCTCCCGGGCCCCCCCTCCACCTGTCCTCGAGTCTGAGAATGTCTTCTTCCGCGCCAACTCCAATTTCACCCACCCCACAGCAGCCTTGCTTGACTCCTGAGTTCCGGCCAGGTCAGGGACCTGGACCAGCAGCTCTGCCATGGGCGCTGGGTTGCCGCCCAAGAGATCCAAATTCTTCCAGTGCTTGGCCACTTCCTTAGCCAAACAGCCCACCTCCGGATGTTCGAGGAAAGCTGCTGGAGGCCAGGCGCTCCTGGAGCTCCCGCACAGTTCCCCACACCCACTCCAGCTGTGTCCTATGGCCACCAACCACCGCATTCACAGAGACACACCGACCACTCACCTGGCTTCCAGGATCCATCGGGACACCTTCCTTGCTCGGACAAGAAGGAGCCACATGTCTTCTCCTCGCTTTCTCCCAGGCCCAGACCCTCCCTTCCGAGCTCTGGAGCCCCTTGATGCTCAGGTAGCTTGTGCAGCATAAGCGCTGACACAAGCTCCGTGTTGTGGCTCAGGAGAGCCAAGGTCTCCCAGCACATGGCAAGCTCCTGGGCCAAAGTGCCCCCCTGTGAGTGTTTCCGGAAGCCCTGCACTGTGCTTTTCACACCCGTGATGGCGAGCATGTCGGCTGTGATAGGCAGCACTGAGAGCAGCCTCAATGTTTGGCGCACCCCATTCCTGTGGGTGCTGGACACCAAGCTTTCCTGGACCTGCTTCAAGGCTCCCCACATCCACTTGGTCTGAACACCCAAGGCCACCTTGTCAGGGATCCTTGCACTACTCACCTGAGTTTGGGTATCCAGTGGGTCCTGCTCCGTGCTCAGACAGAACACCTCCTCAGTGGATGTCTCCACTACCTCTTCCTGCTTTTGCTTCCCTTCCTGATCCAACTCTTTCTCCTGCTTTCTTGGCTCCTGTTCCTGCATCTCCTCTGTCCCCTGGACCAGAGGATTCCCCGTGGGCTCTTGAGCCATGTCTGGCTCAGGCACCTAGCCCAAAAGCACGGGAAGAAGTGCTGGGTTGTGGTCCAGCACAGCCAAGGTCTTCCAGCGTTTGGCCAGTTGCTTGGCCAGACAGCCAGTCTGAGGGTGTTTCCGGATCCCCTCCACCTTTCTTCTGATTCCCGAGGCAGTCAGCATCTCAGGGGTGATAGGCAAGATGGACAGCATTCGAAAGACCTTGCATATCAAGTCTGCATTGGGGAAGGAGGCTGGGCGCCTCTAGAGCTGCCCCTGAGCTCCACACATGGACAAGGTTCGCATCTCCTGTCCACCCCCGACAACAGCTGCAGAGACACATGGGCCCCTCACCTCATTTCCTGGATCTGCCAGGTCACTTGCCCAGCTCCACCCGAAGGGGGCTGTAACCCTCTCCTTGCATTGCTCCCCCTCCTGCTCCTCTTCCTCCTCCCCTCTGGTTTCTGGAGCCCCTGGATGCCCAGGGAACTGGCCCAGCAGAACCTCTGTCGTTTTGCTTCGAGTTGCGGACCAGGAGAACCAACATCTCCCAGCGCATGGCCAGCTCCTGGGCCAAAGTGCCCACCAGCGGGTGTTTGCGGAAGCCCTCCACTGTGCTTCTCACACCAGTGGCTGCCAGGATTTCTGGGGTGATGGGCAGCACTGAGAGCAGCCTCAAGGACTGTCGCACCCCCTCCCCGTCTTTTCTAGAGCTCAGGTGCTTCTGGAGCTGCCTCAAGGCTCCCGACACCCGCTCCGTCTGCGTCCCACTCACCACCTCCTCAGGGTCTCTTGTGTCACTCACCTCAGCTCCAGGATCCAACGGGTTACCCCCGGTGCTCTGACACATCACGTCCTCACTGGATGACTCTTCCTTCTGGTCTTTGTCCTCCTGCCACTCTTCCCCCTGGACAATCTCCCCCTGCCCATCTCTCTGCCCTAGACCCTCCCCCGTGGGCTCCTGAGCGCCGTCCTTCTCAGGGATCTGGCTCAGAAACTCTGATTTGAGGCTCAACGCAGCCAAGGTCTCCCAGCGCTAAACTAGTGCCTGAGCCTCCAGGCCGACCCAAGACTGTGTCTGCAAACCCTCCACCATCCTGCTGACACCCGTGGCCGCCAGGATTTTAGGTGTGATCGGCAGCACCGAGAGCAGCCTCAAGGATTTGGGCAGCTCCTCCGTGTCAGTGCTGGATCCCAGGTGCTCCTGGAGCTGCCTCACTGCCCTGATCGCCCACTTGCGGGCCTCCATCCCGATGCCCACCCGGCTGAGTCGTCCAACAGAGGCCCAGGTCACTCACCCGCGTGGCTGGAACCCGTGGATCACTCACTCACCTTGCTCTGGCACTGCTCTTTCTGGTCGGTCGCTGCAAGGCACTCCTCTCCCTCCTGGTCCTCCAGGCGCCGTTGTCCAGAAAGAGCCAGCTGGCCAGTGCCACTCCTTATATCTACTCTGGCTGCATCCAAGAGCTCCCCCCTGTAAGCTCCTCCCTGGTTCACACCAGCCAGTCCCTGGCTTCCCAGACCGGGGTCTGCCAACCTGCACTTCACCTGGCCTTTTAGCCACGACCTCCTCACAACCCCCAGGCACCACTTCCTAGTTCTCTTTGGGTCCCCCGTCAAGGCATTCCGCTTAGATTCCCTTGCACTGTGGCCTTGCCCCGGGGTAACACATTTGTGTGGCCTCTTGTCTTCTCCACCAACAATCTCGGTGACCAGCATCTGTGAATCTGGCCTTTCATTTCCTCCTTGAATGCTATCACTAAGTCCACTTTAATATCCACTCCCCATATTCCAGGGCTTTGTCCACCCATGGCATCCCACTTGATGCTTGTTGGCACTTCCCAGGCTGGACCCCTGCTGAGGGAGCAACAATGCAACAATCAACAGGAGGACAGTGGTCATTCCTTTTGTGTGAAATTCTAGGAAATCTTTAAATCCTGGAAGAGAGTAAAGACATGAAGTAATATGGACTCCTTCCTGATTGTCTGGATTGCAAGTTCACTCAACACTCTTGAAGGGTGATAAGAACACTTGGTAACGATAAGAAACCAGAATTGTCTACTCAGTGTGAAAATATCAGCCTAACAGCACACTCAATTACTGAGAGAAACCAAAAAAGCAAGTTAGAAGAATTGTATAATACTTTTACTACCATGTTCAAACTAAGAATCTTCCAAAAGAGTGCATTCTCCTTTGTCTTGAGAACTGGTGTCTCTGCCTCTTGGAGCCTGGGCTGCTCTCCTTCCCAACTCCTCCCTACATGGCTAGAGTGTGTTGTGATTTTGCCTTGTTCCTTCTGGTATTGTAGAAAACAGGCTGGGTTGGTGACAGACAGTTCTTCAAAGTCTTTTTTATCCAGATGTTTGTTGGCATTTGCTGGATTAAGAAAATATTTATGGAATTCCTGATTAGGCATGCATCAATAGGAATGGAGTCATTGCCTTTTGACTTGCTTTCTTCCCTGAATGCCTCCTTTCCATTAAGTTTTGCTTTCTCTCTTTAAAGATATATTCTAAAGAGTACAGGCTAAGTCCTTGTCCTCGGCCTACAGGTAGGGTGCTTGGTGAGCAGGCACAAAGCCCAGGGTCCTATTCTTGGTTCCCCATACTCTTAGAAACTCAGAAGGGGTGCTCTAGTTCAAGTGATGGAGTGCTGGCCTTGAACAAATGAAGCTTAGGGAAAGTGCTCAGGTCCTGAGTACAAGCAAAAGATTGGGGGGAGGAGAACCCACAGGCCAGCCTCAAACTCTGCAGCATACCTGATTGATCAGAGGCTCCCTAAAAAAAGACCAACCGTGTAAGTGCCAACACACAGCAAGGGAGGAAGGACAGTGGAGAATCCTCTTCATTCAACCCACACTTCTTTTCCACCCAACAGTAGGTACCAACACAAGAGAAAACTCATCTTTACCACAAGGGATTGGAGGGAGGGTTTGGAGGTCAGTGTGGATTGCCCACACCTGTAGGCACCACCTACAGCAAGCAGAGACACCAGGTTCCCAAGCTCAATAAAACCTGTTCTTCCCTGTGACACTGTCTCTGAAACCAAACAAGCCAAGGAACTCACAGGCCAGCCAGCAGGCTCAAATCACCACAAAGATCCAAAAATAAGGAAGAAAGTCCGGAAGAAAACACTCACCTCTACAAATATGCATACACAACATTTGTACATATATTTTCATATATCTGAATACTTACATTATTTCTGTGAATAGATATATACACATATACATTAGGAGGCATGCATACACATATTTACATATCCACATATGTAATTAATATTTCTATGTGTTCATGTATTTATTTCTCTGGACAATAGGAATGACCGCTTTCTTCTGGTTGATTGGTGCATGGTTGCTCTCATAGCAAGTGTTCAGCCTGGGAAATGCCAACAAGCATCAGGTGGTGGTGAAGGCCCCTTAGGTGGTATGGATGGCCACAACCCTGGATTAGGGGGTGTGAATATTAAAGTAGACTGAGGGTTAGCATCCGGGGGGGGGAATTGAAGGGACAGATAGAGTGGTGCTGGTAACCATGTATGGCAAAAAGCAATGTTGGTTGAGAGTTCTAGAGGACACATCTTCTGTTCCTTTTGGGTGAGGCCCCAGGCAAGGTAAGCTTGGATGTCTTTGACTCAGGGGCCCCAAGAGAACTATCGAGTAGTGCCTGGGGAGATATGAGGAGGTCATGGGTGGAAGACCTGTCCAAATGCATCCTATGAGACCAGTCTTACCCGGGGAAACTTGATCATTCCCAATAGAAATTTTGTAGATGGAAAACGTTGAATAGCATGGGTAGTAGGTTGGTTTAAGTTTATTGTCAATTTTTACTATTATTTTTAAGTAGATGCACTAAGGATTTGAGAGTTAACAAAGCAGTTTTTGAATCAATGTCACCCATTTCAATATTCATACCTTCCGCTACTCACCCCTTTACTGTCTCTTCATAATTTTGTTGTGTATACATTGGATGATTGTCTGCATTTTCCCCATCTTCTCCTCTTCATCTACCCCTAGACGCCACTCAAACCCTGTCACTACCCACTTACTGGTGTTTATTTCTCTGAACTTTGATTTTGCCTTTCTATGGAATTACACCATTTGAGAACTTCCTGAAACTACTATATATAAGTGAATTCATTCTTAGGGCTAAAAGAGGCTTCAATCTATAAGGAAAAACATGGATCCCGTATCTCTCTGAGTATAGTTTCCTTCCTTGTACTTAATTTTTCCACGTCTGTCCATTTCTTTATAAATGATACATACATACACACACACACACACACACACACACACACACACACACACACACACAGAATGTTTTTGCTCTTATTCTCTCACACACTATGTTTGCCACTCTCCCATAATGAATGGCATACTGACTACTCTGTGGGACTCTGGAAGGAGCAAAGAAAACAAATGGGTTCACAACATTTGGAAGGACAGTAGACTTTTGGCTCTAGTTTATAATCCTACTCAGGAAATTTTAACTTGAATTTCATGGTTCCCCAAAATGGGCCCAAAGGAACAAGTTCCTGATACCTGTACAGACTTAAGCACCTCTCAAGGACGCTACTGGTAAGATTGCTTATTTAGGATGCACAAACATTTTAATTCCATTCCTTGCATCCACATACATAGAAAAGCTAGAATTTGTCCTATGGCTCAGCTGGTATAGCAACAGCAAAACAAGGGGATTTCTCAGGCCCTTAGTTCTAGTCTCACTATTTGGAAAAGCAAAAAAATAGAACTAGCATCCCTAACTGCAACCCTCATTTTGCTTGCTGTAGACTGGCCCCACAGGTGTGGGAAACAAAGACCTACCGCCTCTGCTTCTCTCCCATCACCTGAAGGTAAGGGTGTGTTTTGTCTTGGGTTTGTACCTTCTGTTAGGTTGAAAGAAAGTGTGGATTGATGGAGCAGAATTCTTCACTGTCCTTCATCCCCTGATCCGCTTTGGCATTTCCTGAGTTGGTATTTCTTATGGAATCTCAAATCCAACAGGATGCCACACACTTTTTGTGCTCCTTGGATTTTTTGTTTGTTTCTTTTGTTTTTGTTGTGTTTTTATTTACCAAGCCTGAGGCTTAAACTCAGTGCCTGACAACTTTCCTAGAGATTACTCTTCTTCAGTCTAACACTACCACTTTAGTCCCTGAACCACTTCATGCTAGTTCTTACTATGTGGAACCAAAAATATTACCTGGATTTTCATGCATGCTAGTCAAACACACTTCCACCCAGCCAAACTCTCAGACATAGCCTGTGCTTTATAGACGGACTCTTTCTGAGAGAAAGTGCAGAGGTGAGGGGAAGAATGGAAGGAATGAAGGAAAGAAGTAAGAAAGGAAGGAAGACTAACTCCAGTTGCATTGGTGCAGTCCTAATCATTTGAGTGTAATAATGATTACTTCCACTTTTACATTCATCACACTGCAATAGAACAGGAAATTAGCTTCACCTAATTATAAGAAAAGAGACCAGGTACAAGAGACCTGCTCCTAGGGACTTAGCAAAAGAAAATGAATTTCTTACCAAGTCAAAACAGTTTAAATCCAGTCTTCTAATCTCATGCCTTCTATCCATAAGCAATGACACCAATTCAAGCATAGCTGAAATAGTTTGGTTTAAATACTGAAAAGTTACATTACTATAGCTCATTTGGGGATGCTATTCGGTGCTGATTTACCCTATTTCACCATCTATGATAATTTAGGCACAGCATACACATCTGTCCTAGGATACTCCAGAGCTAGGTTGACAAGATACAACTTAGACTGTGGGGCATGTATCATCAAGGGTAAAAGGCCTACCTCGTGGTCCAGTGCTTACTTCCTGGTTTTGGAAATCCAACCTGCCTGTCTCCTCCTTGGGAGGTTTGGTTGTGGTTTGTGATGTAAAATAAGGCTACCTTGAACCCATGGATTGGCCCCGCCGCACTCTCTGACTGCCCCTACCTACCCCTGTCCTGCCCACCTTTATGCTGATAGCTTACTTTAGCCCCTTGTTCTTTGTCTCTCTACTTTGGCGACTATATTTTTATCTGTACAGAAACTTTTTATTTTTAGGTAGTCCCATTTATCGAGTCTCTCTCCAGTTTGTTGTGACCCTGGGATTCTGTTCAGGAATCTTCTGCCTGTGCCTATGACTTCCAGTGTCTCTCCCACTTTATCATGTAGCAGTTTCAGGGTTTCTGGTCTGACATTGAGGTCTTTGATTCACTTTGAGTTAATGCTTGTGCATGGCGAAAGGCTAGGTTCAATTTTTATTTTTTTGCATGTGGCTTCCCTGTTTTGCCAGCACCAATAATTGAATAGGCTGTGTTTGTTCCACTGTATATTTTTGGCTCCTTTTCAAATACAAGTTGCCTGTAGGTATGTGGTTCTATTTCTTGGTCTTCTTTTCTGTTGCACTGATCTTCTGGTCTGTTTTTGTGCCAATACCAAGCAGTTTTTGTTATTATGGCTCTATAGTTGAGTTTGAAGTCTGGTATTGTAATACCACCAGCATTGTTCTTTTTGTCTAGAATTGTTTTGGCTATTCTATGTCTTTTCTTGTTCCAAATGAATCTTTGGATTATATCTTCTGTTTCCGTAAAGAATGTCTTTGGGATTTTGATGTTTATTGCATTGAATTTGTATATCAATTTTGGCAGTATAGCCATTTTCACTATGTTGTTTCTCCCTAGCCATGAGCATGGGATGTCTTTCCATTTCCTAGTGTCCTCTTTAATTTCTTTCGTTAGGTTTTTATAGTTTTCATTGAGTAATTCCTTTACATCTTTGGTTAAGTATATTCCTAAGTATTTTATTCTATTGGGGGCTATTGTAAATGGGATCATTTTCTTGATTTGGCCTTCTGTTTGTGTATTGGTGTACAAGAAGGCTACTGACTTCTGAAGGTTAATTTTGTATCCTGCCACTTTGCTAAAGTAGTTTATTAATTTTAGAAGTTTGGGAGAGGAGTTTTTGGGTCACTCAAGTAGAGGATCATGTCCTTTGTGAATAGGGATAGTTTAATTTGTGAATAGGGATAGTTTAATTATAGGGTAGCCTATATTTATTTAAGAAATCATCCATTTCTACTAGATTTTCTTGTTTCTTTGAATATAGGCCCGGTATTACCTATACATTATGGACTGAATTTCTTGGAAAGCAGTTGTAATTTTTCCCTTGGGGTCTCTAATCTTGTTTATTTGAGTCTCCCCTTTCCTTTTTTTGAATAATTTTTCCAGGGGTCTGTCTATTTTGTTGACTCTTTCAAAGAACGAACTTTTGATTTATCAATTTTTTGTATAATAGATCTTATTTAAATCTCTGATATTTCTGATTTTATTTTTGTTATTTCTGTCCTTCTAGTTGTTTTAGAATTAACATTTTCTTACTCCTCTAAGTGTTTCAGTTTTTTTATCTTGTTTACATGCTCTTCTTCTGTCTTTTTAATATGGGCTCCTAGTGCGATAAATTTGCCTCTTAGAACTGCTTTTGCTGTGTCCCATAAGTTCCTTTGTGATGTTTCTTGATTGTCATTACATTCAAGGAAGTTTTTAATTTCATTTCTGATCTGATCTGTTACCCAGGAATTATTCAGAAGTGTGTTGTTCAGTTTCTAAGTGATTGAATGTTTTTTTTTTACTTTGACTACGTTGTTTAGAATTAGTCTGACTCCACTGTGGTCTGATAGAATGCATGGGATTATATCAGTCCTCTTGTATCTGCTTAAGTTTTCTGTATGAACTATTATATGATCTATTTTGGAGTGTGTTCCATGTGCTGCTGAGAAAAATGTAAAAAGTTTTACCGTTGGTTGGAAGACTTTGTGTATATCTGTTAAGCCCAGCTGGGCTATGGAGTCGTTTAAGTCGATGGTATCTTTGCTTAACTTTTGTTGAGTTGACCTGTCATTTGTTGAGAGTGGTGTATTGAGGTCTCCCACTATGATTGTGTTTGAGTCTATCTTGTTCTGTAATTCTAAGAGAGTTTGTTTGACGAATTTGGGTGCTCCGTGTTGGGGGAGTATATGTTTATAACTGTAATATTATGGGCATGGATTGTACCATTTACTAATATGTAATGGTCATCTCTATCTTCATGTACTGATTTTACTGAGAAGTTAATTTTGTTGGAGATTATGATTGCTACTCCTACTTTTTTGCATGGTGCATTGGAGTGGAAAATTTGTTTCCATCCTTTCACTTGGAATTTGTTTCTGTCTTTGGCAGTGAGGTGGGTCTCTTGGAGGCAACATATGGATGGGTGGTGTTTCTTAATCCAGTCTGCTGCTCAGTGTCTTTTGATTGGATTGTTCAGCCCGTTCACATTTAGGGAGATTATGGTCAGTGTCCATTGTCGTTATTTATTTTTACTTCTAAGTTTCTTTCTCTCTCTTTTTTCCCCTTTTGTGTTTAGTGAATTATAGATGTTTGCTTCTTGATGGGGGTTCTTGATGTTCTACAATTTGTTGTCGGTTAATTAGTAGTTTTTGTAACGCTGGTTTAGTGTGCACGTATTCATAAACTTCTCTTTGGAGTGAAATATTCTTGTTTCTCCCTCAAGTGTAAATGCTAGTTTTGCTGGATATATCAGTCTGGATTGGAAGTTGTTGGTCTTCAGGACATCAATGATGTTTTTACAAGCTTTTCTTGCATTTAGAGTTTGCATGGAAAGATCTGCTGTGATTCAAATTTTTTCCCATTTTAGTATATCTCTTTCTTTGGTTTTACAGCATTTAAGAAAAATTCCTTGGTATTTGGGTCTAGTGTCTTTACTATGGTATGTCTAGATGAGTTCCTTCTAGGATCTTGCCTGTTTGGAGTCCTGAAACATTCAATAATGTGAGTATTTTCCCTTTTGAGGTTGGGAAGTTCTCTGCTATAATTTTGGTAAATAGGGGTTGCACTCCTTTGTCCTGAAATTCTGCGCCCTCTTCAATCCCTATTATACAAAGATTAGACTTCTTTGCTGCATCTGCCAGTTCCTGGAGTTCTCTCTGTTGGATTCTGTCTGATATTTCCAAGGTGGAGATTCTCTGTTCCAGCTCTTGTGTTTTATCTTCCGTTCCTGATGTTCTGTTCTCCATCTCAGTCAATCTGCTGTTTACTGCCTTAAAGGTTTTTCAACTGCAAACAAAGACTAAAGTGTTAAGTGTTTAAGAAAATATCTGTAAAAGTTTTAAAGAACATTAGAAATGGTTTTCTGAACAAAATTTGAAAGTGATGTTCTAAATGTTTGTTTCAAGAAAGGGAAAAAAGGAAAATTAGGCCTACCAAAATGATTGCTTAATTGCTATTATCTTGCTCTTATAAGTCTCCTTATAGCAATTTCTAGCTGGCCTATGAAGAATGACAGCAATCCTTATTCAGATTTAACTTTGGATCTTACCAAAATCCAGGTAAGATCATGCTTAGAGACTACCACTTGTTGCTTTAATTGGAGTATCATGGGCTTTTGTAGGACTCATTGATCTGAAAGCTACAGTTTTGTGCCTGCCCGGGCAAAGCAATGTCCCTGTGAGACTGTGGTGTCTAATCTGTCAGCAAAAGAATGCTGGGGCAGAGCTGCGTTGGAGCTCAAAGTGGCAAAGTGCTAGCCTTGAGCTGGAGAGCTGTTGGCACACAGGCACAACGGTCACAGACACTGGTTGCGGCCCTACAAGCTCAAAAGTCGTAGGTGCTTTCTATGCCCTTACCTCTTCCAATGGTGGTGGGAAAGGATGTTATGGGTGTGGCAAGCAAGGCCAAATAAAAGGCCTAACACCACCTAAAATACCCTGTCTCTGAGGAGCTACAATCACCATCAGGCCTTAAGTTCCCAGCTCCTAGAAACTGCTGCAGACCCCAGCTCCTGGGCTAGCTGGCCTAGAAACATCTTAGCAATTGGCATGCCCCTGTCCGGGCCAGAGCCTGGCTCTGCTCTTAAAGAGGACCTGCCCTATAATCTTTAGGAAGAGATGAGATACGGATGTTGTGACATTCTATGATGACTGCATTAGTTATGGAAAAAAGTTAGTATAGAACTGCTCCCCCAATTCTAGAGGCCACAGTCTAATTGCATGGGGAGCAGTGGCCTATTGGCCGGAAAAACAATTGGAGCAACTAAAGTTAATAAGGATCAGGCAAATACAAGTTTCTTTTTTTAAATAAATTTTTTTATTGTAATTAGTAAAAGGGTTACATGATATTTGCCAGATAGAAGGTTCATTAATTCGCATACATTGATACCCTTTCACATGTCTTGGTACCCATTTCCCTCCCCCCCACACACCCCCCTCCCGTCTTAGTTTTCCCCCCTTCCCTATCAAATTTCAAATATCCAAATACAAATAGATTCAATATATCAGATAACAAAGTGAGATACTATACCAATATGAGATAACCAAGGGATAGCAAAGGAGATGAGAGACAACATAGTACATTAAGGACAACAATCATTTGTTATATGGCTTTTGTTTCAATATCCTAGAGGTCCTTTCAATTAGCTTCATTCTATATGGCCGTCTGTATCAAGATTTTGCTCTATTGCAGATCTCTGCTAGTAGAGCCCAAGGTTTCTACTGATTATGACGAATGAGGGAAACCAAATACAAGTTTCAAATACAAGTTTCTTCATGATCTCCCTGCAGTAAATATGCCCATAGGAGCCACCCGACCAGGGCTCCCAAGTCTTTCATCAATTCCACTGATTAGTATATTTATTCTATTGAGAGAAAAGATTGCTTTTTTCTAGAAACAGTGGTTTTCCTTTAACAAACTTTTCTGGAAATGATGCCCAGGTTTAAATCAAAGGCCTCCGGAGGTAAGTAAAAGTCAGCTGACCACTGACTAAAGAGTGCACTGTGGGCCAAAAAGCTGGATGCAGCAAACTCTACGGCCTGGGTGGTCAAGGGACGCCTTGACCCCCTTCTTGATTTCTTGTCAGTAACAGGGCATGCCTGAGAGTCACCGGCAAGACACGTCTAAATACATTTGGTGAGAGTGTTCATCTGAGTTCGAGTCGTTGTGCTAAATGTATCCAACTGAGTCCCATTTTCTGTTGTAAGCCAATGTCTGGTTCTGTTTGAGAGTAGGTTAGAATGGCCTCCACCGGCCAGCTACAGAGGAATGGAAATTTCCGTAGGGGAGGCGCCCCCTGAATTCCCGATTTCAGAGCCCCACAGTCTTTCCGTCACTCTGGTAGTTTAAGGCCAGGCATACCATCAGAAGTTTAGGACTTTCTTAAAAGTCTCTGCTTCTCTGTCTTTATTTGTGGAAAACAAAATTTCATCTCCACCTGGGATAGGTCTAGCGCCTGGTATGGCCCCTCCCACTCGGCTGCAGTTTAGGTGAGCCAAGGCCAGACAAAGCAGTTGAAGGCTTAGTTTCCTTTTTCCTAACAACATGCTGAAGTGACAGTCTAGAGACAGTTGGTGGCAGGACGTAGACTTCAGTCTTAGTTCTCCTAGGTTTAAGACTCCCACCCAAGTTTCATTTGCAAAAAGTATTATGGCAAAATTGATAACCATCCTACATATGGGTCCTTGTGGTTTGTGTGAGTGAGTGTATGCGAATCCTTTTAAAATGTACAGCCGATATTAATTTTGGGTGCTTTAAGATCTTTATGAATGTGTGTGTGAATGAGTTTGAGTAAACATGTTCAAGGTTAAATTGTCAGCATCCAAAACAATGGATAAATTCATAATTGAAACGCAAAGACAGGCAATTGGGTATTAGGTTTAAATGCTTTCCAATGTCTCAAAGGATTATTGCAACATTTTAAAGAAAAACTGGTTAATAGAAGTTTTCTAAAGATTCTAAAATCTGCATTTAAAAAGATAATCTGGTATTGTAATGCATAAAGCTGTTTACCTTCTAAACATTGTATCCTGTTTGGTCCAGAGGAGATAGGGAATTTTGCATTTATTTCCTTGAGTTAAAGTTTGGAGATAAGTATCAAAATTTAAATGTAAATTTGTTTATCAGTGTCAGAAGTTTTGCCTGCCTGTCTCTTAAAACTATTTAGGTAATAAGATAAGCTGGCACAAAGTCTGGTCAGATGGACTGAATGGACCGTCTTTGTCCTTCTTCCTTGCAGACTGACACTGGAAATCTGATGGTAAAGTGGGTGATATGATTAGTATTTCTTAAACTTGCCCCCTAATGGTTCAAGTCAGATCCCTGCCATGTGAACTGACTCACTCAAATTTGAGAGGGTTGCATCAGAGATTCCCCCTAGTCCGTGTAAAGGACTTAAAAAAGATCATGAGGACATGTAAATCATGCATGCCATTTTTACAGGTCCCACCTCTACAATCCCCTGTGGACAATCCCTGGGGCCTTAAACCTGTTATCTGGCAGACCGATGTAACCCACCATGCACCCTTTGGGAAATTGAAATACATATTTATGTCTATAGATACTTATTTTCGTGCTTGTTGGGCTACTGCACATTCCAGAGAAAGGGCCTGACACGCAGAAAACCATTTTTTACAATGCTTTGCTATTCTGGGTTTACCCCTACAGGTTAAAACGGATAATTGGCTTTTCTTTATGAGTAAATCATTACAAGATTTTTTTCAGACTTGGAATATTAGACATACCACTGGGATAGCCTATAATCCCAGGGGACAAGCTATAATTGAGAGAAACAATACGACCTTAAAAAATCAATTAATAAAACAAAAAGGGGGAGGCAACCCCCATGATCAATAGCGGTCAGCTATGCTTACATTAAATATTTTAACTTTTTCCAAGGACCAGCCTATGACTGCCTTTCAGCGACATTGGTCTAATCTGACCTTATTTAAAGGTTGAAGTCTGTTGGAGAGATGTTCTTACTGGATCAGGGAGAGGCCCTGATCCCCTCATTAGTGCGGGGAGAGGATTTGGATGTGTCTTCCTGTGGGAGAACTAAACCCAATTTGAGTACCAGCTAGAGATTTAAAATATTGTCAGCAAACAAAAAATTAATTACTCAAGAGCACTCCTTCTTGAGGTATGCTTTCTTCCTCTCATTCACAGGAATGAGGAGACCATACCGGACGCCCTGCTTAGCTGTGGTTGGAATCCTCAGTCACCTTCCTTCTCCTCATCCTGAGCATCATTATCCACTCCATCCACAAAGATGCTATCTACGATATCAGCTTGATTTCCTGACTGCAGAAGTCCTCCAAAATCATCGAGGCCTTGATCTGCTTAAAAAGGCTACAGGAGGTTCTCAACTGCCACCAAAATGAACTCGATGCAAACTATCTATTGACTGGACTATGGTTGGCTCCCTTACCTTCTCCCCTTTGTGGGCAGGCCGCTTGGTTACAGAGGGTTTTGTATTCACATTCAGACCTTGTGTAATCAATAAGCTCCTTCATTATCTCAGATAGCAGGATCAGGTAAAGCTGTTCAGCTAAAGGTGGTCTGGCAACAATATGCTGTGCTATGAGATGGCGGACTGGGAACTCTGTGAGTTTGACCCCAGCCCTTAGCAGGATGTGCAGATGTACAGAAGGGTTTCCTTTGATGATGTTGGCCATCCACCTTATTTCAAACCTCCGTTTGAAATTGTCTGAAGTGCTAGAATGGTAGTCAATGATGGGTAAGATCTATAGAGAGGGACAACCTAAGACAGGCACACTTATAGAGTAAGGCATATACCTGCATAATAAAACACAAGGGAGGAGATGTGGGGCACATCACATCAAGGGTAAAAGGCCTAGCTCGTGGTCCAGTGCTCACTTCCTGGTTTTGGAAATCCAACCTGCCTGTCTCCTCATTGGGAGGTTTGGCTGTGGTTTGTGATGTAAAATAAGGCTACCTCGAATCCACGGATTGGCCCCACCGCCCTCTCTGACCACACCTACCTACCCCTGTCCTGCCCACCTTTATGCTGATAGCTTAATTTAGCCCCTTGTACTTTCCCAATAAGAAAGTTTCAGCTGTGACAGTCTCCCTGGCGCGGCTTTGTCTTCCCTCTGGAGTGGGAGGGCTGGAGGAAGGCGGCCAGTCGGCCCTAACCTTTCTCGGTCTCATCTTAGTCTGGTCGTGTTCTCCTTGCCGCTCCTGCGGGTCAGGGGACAAGGAATGCTAAAAACCCTGACATTAGACATTTGTGCACTCTGTGCCTCCTGCTCAGAATTCTATCTGAGATATAATTCAATCATTGCAAATGAGGGAAGTCATGCAACCTACATTCACCTGGGCCAGGACTACTCTGTTTATCATAATTTTACTCGGTCTTCCATTTCCTTAGAAATTTTTGTCTGGTTATAATTAGATGCTCGTTGTTTTTATATGTGTGTACATATGAGCATATGCTATACATAAACATATATTTAGAGTATATATATATACATATATACACACACAGTGATACATATAGATACACAGACACACAGACACACAGACACAGACACACATACACACACACACACACACACACACACACACACACACATATACCATATCTTCTTAACCCAATCATCTACTGATGGGCATCTGAGATGGCTCCATGTCTTAGCTATGGAAAGTAATTCTGCAATGAATATCGTGTTCCTGGGTCTTGCTTTTTGTAATTTGGGTAAATGCCCTGGAGTGAGATGGCTAGACTGTATGGGAGCTCTTTAAATAGTCTTTGAGGAACCTCCATATTGCTTCTGATACTATTTGAAACATACACCCCCCATGTGTGGATTCTCAATAATCACACAGAGAGACCCCAGTAGTGAATCATTGCTATTGTACTGTTTGGATCTTATATTGTTCTATTAAGGCTACTAAACACCTGTTGTTCCTTTGGTCTTGACTTATCTCACTCAAGCTGATTCCCTCTTATTTCATCCACTACCCAGTGAATGCCATTACATTATCTTGTCTGTGGTGGTGTAGAATTACACAGACACACACACACACACACACACACACACACACATACTGTCACACAACACAGACACACACATACACAGAATGTTTTGTTATCTTTATATCTTCAAATGTGTGTGTAGGTCTCATAAACTCAATGAAGTACTGATTAATCTATGGGACTCTGGGAAGGGCCAAGTAATCAAATGGGTTCAAAACATTGGGAAAGGCAGCAGACTTTTGGCTCTAGGTTACAATCCTACTCAGTAAATTTTGATTTGAAATCCATGTTTCCCCAAGGTGGGGCGAAAGTTACAGGGGCTTTTTATCCCTACAGATCTAATGTCAATGTCTCTACTGGTAGAGTGTTTGCCTAGAATGTACAAACATTTGATTTCCATTCCTTGGAACCACATACATAGAAGAGCGAGAATTGGTCCTGTGGCTCAAGTGGTATAGCAATAGCTTTGGATAGGCAACCCAAGGGAAGATCTCAGACCCTGAGTTTCATTGGCAGAACTCTCCATCTCTGCCCCGCTAAAAAAATAAATAAATAAAACTATTCATCCTTAAATGCATTATTCATTTCACTTGCTGTAGGCTGGCCTCACAGGTGTGGCCAACAAACACCTACCTCCTAGCCCTCACTCCTATCCCCAAGGGGATTGGATGTGTTTTGCCTGGGTTTCATACCGACTTTTAGGTTGAAAGGAGCATAATCCTTCACTGTCCTTCATCACCTGCCTTGAATGTTAACCCTTAGTCAATTTTAATATCCACTCCCCACACTTCAGGGCTCTGGCCATCCATGGCATCCCAGTTTCCTTCATCACCACCTGATACTTGTTGGCACTTCCCAGGCTGGACCTTTCTTCTTCATCTCCCATCCTTCCAATTGGACATGGTTGATGCCTTGCATCTCTTGTTTCAGATCATGTATGGACTTCTTTAACTCCTTGATTTCCATTTGAGTGGTCAGCTCAGCAGCTTTACTCTCATTGGACATTTGTTGGAGTTGAGTCCATTTTTGTTTGTGGATTCTTTGAATTCGTCCATTTTTCTTCATAAGTCCATTATTATGGCCTCTTTTATGATTTCCTATATTTCACATATCACCTTCTTTAGGGTTTCATCTCATTTAGATATGGCTTCCTCATGTATCTGTATATTTTGAAACTTTTCATTAATCATGTTTATCAATTGCATTTGTATAGCATTTAGAAATCTCTCTTCTAGGGGCCAGGAGTTTGGCCTAGTGGTTAAAGTGTTTGCCTAGCATGCATGAAGACCCGGGTTCGATTCCTTGGTACCACATACACAGAAAAAATCCAGAGGTGGTGCTGAGGTTCAAGTGGTAGAGCTCTAGCCTTGAGAAAGTCCCAGGACAATGCTCAGGCCCTGAGCCCAAGCTCAGGACTGGCAAAAAAAAAGAAATCTCTCTTCTAGTTTTCCATTGACCACTCCATTGCTTGTTTATATTGGGTGGGAGATGCTGTTCCTTGATTTTCCATTTTTCTTGAGTTTTGTGTTCTTTGTGTTTCTTTTGAAAATGGGAGCAAGATTAAAACTGCACAAGAATACAATTACAGATAAATCTAATACCACCACCAATCACCGTTTTATGACCCAAAAAATAAACCCCTTAATACAATCTCTATTTTACTTAAGTCCCTCTGAACCTACAGTATAATTGAACACCTGGATATACAGTATTGCTCAACAACCATGAACCGTAGATCCATGCATTATAAAAGTTGAAGGATGAACAGAGTACCAGAGAGAGAAATATATTATGAATGACAAGAGAGAAGGTAAGAAAAGAGTAATATAAGAGTGTAAGATTAATATAGTAATGAAGAAAAGGGATAGCATAAGGATAAGTGACCTCGGTGATAGAAAAGTAAAATAGTTGAGTACAAAATTTAGAAAAAATAAGATAAAACTTATGAAAATAAAAAGACTATATAGAGAAAAGAGGAAGGTATATATAGCAGAGTTCAATGATAAAAATTTTAAAAAGTAAAAATAAACAAGAAAAACAAAAAGGATAAAAAAAGAAAAAAAATGGTGGGAGATCCCACAAAATTGTGAGTTCTTAGGCAAGAAATACTAGGGTTAAGAAGAAACAGAATAAAAAGCAGGTGACTGTGTCAATATAAATATCATTTATATCCAGTCTGTACCCAGGAAAGCGGGGTGGGGTGGGGGAGAAAAATATCATAACATTTAAAAAAATGGTGGAGGTAAAATGGCAAAATAAACATGCAAATAAATAGAGTAGGAAAAAAGGAAAAAAAGGTTACTCTTTAGTTTGTTATTTGGGGGTAAGGGGGAACAGTATAAGAAACTCGTGTCTCTACTAAATTCAGCATCCAAACGCTTCAAAAAGTCTTTTATCTTGCTATTTAGATTTGTGATGTTCCTAATCAGTTTGCTTGATTGGGCAGAGAAAAAAGGGGTGGAGTCACAAGTGGCTTTGTTTACCACTACTGCAACCCTGCCCAGGGGTGGGATTTCAGCTAGCACCTGAGACAGACATCCTGTGAAGCTGCCTCTGGGAAAATCTTTGCACTTTTGAATGATGGACCTGCCAGCACCATTTCTCCAGCTCCATTTGGTTTGGCCGGGTGTTTGCCAGCAGTCAAGATGGCACTGCTCTTGGCTTGTGGGGGAGGGGATTCCTTTCCAATGCCGTTCAGGGAGCAGAACTGGAATGGTCTCCGAGGTGGTACTCAAAAATTCCTGGGTTTTCTGGTTCCTGAAGCTGGCAGGTCCACTCCCCCAGCGGTGATTATTTCTTAAAGTATAGTTTGTTCTGAGTGCCTATGGTTCACAACAGTGACTCTAGCTATTTAAGAAGCTGACATGTTAAGATCCCAGTTCAAAGCCAATGGAGGCAAAAAAGTCCACAAGAATCTTATCTCTAATTAACCACCAAGGAGCCAAAAGTAGAGGTGTGACTCATGTGGTAGAAGGAGAAGAAAAATCTCAGTGAGGTTCCCAGACTGAATACAAGTCCTTGATCTGTCATACACACTGGTAGAAAGAAAAGAAAATAAAGAAAGAAGGAAGGAAGGAAGGAAGGAAGGAAGGAAGGAAAGAAAGAAAGAAAGAAAGAAAGAAAGAAAGAAAGAAAGAAAGAAAGAAAGAAAGATAAGGAACCAGGATGGTAGTTTCAAAACCAAGGAATGATGAAGAAATCTCCTGGGAGAAGACTCAGCATTGTATTTTCTAGTGCTGAATTATCTGTATGAAATTAAGGGTAAAAAGCAATTCTCTATATTTGCAAGTATCACAAGTATCACAAGTATCAAGATGTTTACAAGTATCACATCTTCAGAAAATGTCACTATTTTGTTATAATAAAAGAAACTATGCATGAGTGTTTCTTCATAGATTAGATGATATTGAATTTCAGCCACAAGGATGACTGCTGTGGATTTTTCTCCAGTGATCGTGGAAGAGATGCCTCTATTGTTTTGTGATCAAAAAATACTGCATATCATTTTCAATTTTTTTCATTTTTTACCTTTTTTCCCATTCCTGGAGCTTGAAATTGTAGAAATATAGAAAGATTATAAATGTTACTTTATAGATGTACATAATATATAAGAATTTGGTAAAGTGTATTTTAATGAAAATGAAAATGATGATGGAATGTTTCTGCACACCATTAAATAAGTATAAATGACCAAAATTTAAATCCATAAATCTCCTTGATAGACAAAAAAATTTCCACTTGCCATGCATGTTGTTTATGATTCTCTCAGCCCTGTGTTTGAAATGTCCAGAGACTTGGCCTGTTAATACACACAGTTTGGTTAATTGTGAACTGTGGGTATTAATCCTCCAAGGCTATATAGAAGGCAAGGATGAGCCTTCCCTCCCCTGTCATCAGGACACTGGTGCTATATCTGTCTCCTCATCACCAGCATCTCTGCTCCTTCTGTGTCTTCATCTCTTTCCTGAGGACAGAGTCTGGACTTGTGCTGGGCACCAGATCTGGGATCCTCCGATCTGTCACTTTGGTCTTTGCTGAAGAGAGAAGCAGCTTAAGCAACAGAGTGGGGCAGGACGGGTGGTGAAGGACTTTCAGGAATGTTTTCTCTGTGGCATGAGGACAGGTAGGATGGTTTGGGCATCACAGGGGGTTAGCATGCCCTTGTAAAACCCTAACTATATGGAAACTGGAAAATTTATACCTCAATGAACTTGCAGGTAGGGGTTGAACGTTAGGTATGTCAATATATGTCATGCAGAATTCTTTACCTATTGTGTTTCATTCTCATTTGTGGGTCACCAAATGTAGCAGCTTATAAATGTTTCAAACCACTTTCCTAAGTTATCCTAAAAGGATAACTGAAAAGGAGAGGAGGAGGATGAAGAGGAGGAGAAGAATTGTTAGAGGAGGAAGAGGTGGAGAAGGAGAAGGAAGTGGGGTAGAATGAAAAGGAAGATTGTGATGATGATGAAAATGTCAAGAGGATATTACATCAATGAAATTATTGGCAGAATGTACAGTGTCCTTCTCAGAGCTCAGGGTCTTAAGTCATTTTTTCTCATTTCATACGTTTCACCTTCTGTGGTATGTGTGTGGGTGTGTGTTTGTATACATGCATGCACACACAGCCTCCTATGTAGGCTGCCTCACACAGATGTGTCTCTTCATCATTTTTTGCAATATGGATGTTTTGCTTCTTTCTGTGATGGCCTATGACCGCTTTGTAGCCATTTGCCACCCCCCGAATTACCCTCTCATCATGAACCCTCGTCTCTGTGTCTCCTTGGTTCTGCTGTAATTTGTCACCAGCTTCTTGGAAGGACAGCTGCACGTGTGGATGCCATTACAGATGACTGTTTTCAAGGAAGTGGAAATCCCAAATTTCTTCTGTGACACTTCTCAAGTCCTGGATCTTCCTGTAAGGACTTCAAATATGTTGTTGCTACCACATATGGATATCCTCCAATCTTTGGAATCCTTTTCTCTTACTATAAAGTTAGTTCTTTGGTGCTGAGAATTGGTACAAAGCTTTCTCCACCTGTGACTATCACCTGTCAATGGTGTGTTTATTCTTTGGGACAGGACTGGGAGTATATTTTACATCATCTGTGTCACAAATTCCAGTGGCAGTGCAGTGACCTCAGTGATGTACATAGTAGTCACTTCTTTCCTGAACGCCTTCATCTACAGCCTGAGGGACAGTGTCCTCTAAAGTGACCTGACAAGGTTGTTCAAACCAGGAGCTGACAACAGGAGGTAGGAAATCCATCTGTAATATTGTTTTGCAGAGGAAAAAATTAACCCTAATTCCAGTAAATTCTACCTGTCTGTACACAATCTTTATATTCTTCTGGTTTAATTAGTATAACTGAGGACATAGGAGCACTAGAAAAAATTGCTGGTTAAGTCAAAGTTATTAATAAGGGAAGGATTTATTTGTTTTAATGCATAAAATTTCACTTTGTAAAGATGACACATGTCTGGAGATGGTCGCCCCACAATCTGAATTTTACAGTGGTTGAGATGTGAATTTTCTTTCCTGGATATTTTACCTCAATAAAAGTGAAGAGAAACAGCCCACTTGGTTTTGGGAGCACTGGTATGTGAACTCAGGGCTTTCTCGTTTCTTGCCAAATGATGTACAACCAACTCTTTTGTTTTTAGTTATTTTATACATAGGCACCAGGGCTTTCTTTCTTTCTGGGTCAAAGTGGTGAACTGAGCCTGAGCTCTTCAGATCAAGGCCACTGACCACCATTGATCAAAGTCTCACCTGCCATTTTCTAAAGGTAAATTGGAGATAAGAGTCTCAAATCCTTTTGTGCCCGGCTGCATTTGGACCTTGATCCTCAGATCTCAGCCCCTTCAGAAGCTAGGATTACTGGCTTGAGCCATCCCATGGGCTAGGATCTAGTGCTTGTTAAGAACAGGTCTGGCCAGATGCCCAGATATCAGGGGTGAGCCTCTAGCTGCTAACTAATAAATCTAAGGTGCTGGTTTTTTGTTGGTGGTTTGTTTGGTTCTTTCTTTGTTTATTTCTTTGAAGCAGTGCTGGATCTTGAACTCAGGGTCTGGACATTGTCACTGAGCTTTTTTTCCCTCAGTGCTAATGTTCTACTACTTAAGCCAAGCCTAAACTTCTGGGTCTGTGTGTGTGTGTGTGTGTGTGTGTGTGTGTGTGTGTGTGTTTCTGTGGGTACATTGTGTGTGTGTCTGTGTTAAACTTGAGATACAATTCTGAAGGACTTCCCAGCACTGGATGGCTTTGAAACTGAAATTCTCAGGTCTCTACCTCCTGAGTTTCTTGGATTCTGGGTGTGAACCACACCACACAGCTAAAAGTGTTTTTTATCAGGAAAACCAATAAATGAACATTGTTTGTGACTGGTAAAAAATGAATACATAAGCTCTCTTATGTTGCAGAAGGTTTATTGATTTAGAGAACATGGTTAAGACAAATCAAATGATATAAGATAATTTAAAATGTGTGGCTCATCATATATTATTTCTAATTATGAAGAGATGATTGTGTGCTAATGTTACTTGTGTACCTGTCTCTCCCTATATTGCCTTGGAACAGTTTTTACAAAATTTGTATTTCACAGAATTCACTGATGATAGTTAAAGAGTATATCATTTAATAATTCTACTAAGCAGCATTCATTCTTTAACACTTTTTATCTTAACTTCTTTGAAGAAACACATTTTAGTTTAACATGTCCACACATTTGTACACAGCGTCTTCCTCAAATTCCTCTCTTCCATCAGTCTCTTCTTCCACCTACACTTTCACCCATATGCACAATGAGATCCAAATTTCATTTTTGCATACATAACCAATGATTATTATGACTGAATTGCCTTTGGCTTCTATTTCCATTCATTCCAGTACCTCTTAATGGAACCCCACTCCAGAAATTGGTACTCAGAATATTTCTGTTGTTAAATTGTCTGGGGACTACTCGAAAGGCTTACAATTTGGAATTGCACTCCTGTATATGCTATATTTAGCGAAATTTTCTTGCCAATCCTTGGGCTTAAACAAAGGGTCATGACACTGTCCATGGGCTTCCTCAAGGCTAGAAATCCCTTGACCCACAGCACCACTTCCAGATTTTTCTGTACATATTGTACAGTGTTTGCATGCTAGGCAAACACTCTCCACCTAGGCCATACTCCTGGGCCAGTTCGCCATATTTTCGATGCTGTGACATAGAACTTGGAAGCTTTGTTTCCCAGAGAACAAGGATTAAATCGATTGTATTGAACATTCTACCCCACTCCACCCATGTTAGTGAGTTGATTGAGATTTGTAACCTTTGGATCAATTTCTCTAATTGTGAGTTCTGCAAATCAGGTTCCATGAGAGTAGGAGAGCCTGGCATTAGACTGTCCTCTGGCATATCATCAAAATCTCCAACAACATGTGACACTGCAGGTGGAAATCCTCCTTGTCCACCTATAAAGAATCCATTCTGTGATTCTTTTCTTTTCTTTTTTTTTTATCCTGTCCTGGGGCTTGAACTCAGGGCTGGGCACTGGACTTTCTTATGGCTAGTGCTCGACCACTTGAGACACTTGCAGGCTTTTTCTGTGGATGCGGTACTAAAGAATCAAACACAGGGGTGTGCCTGTTAGGCAAGCCCTATATCACTAGGCGAGCTCTCAGCCTTGCATAATCCATTATGAAAGGAGAAAGCTAAGGTTTTTGTTCAGCTGTGGAGCTTAAACTTGGGGCCTGTGCACTGTCCCTGGGCCTCTTGTGCTCAAGTATAGTGCTCTACCACTTGAGCCATTTAGGTTGAATAAACCAGAAAAAAGTTTTGTTTTCTTAAAGTATAGTTTGTTTGGGTGCCTATGTATCGTATCTGTGGTCCTACCTACAAAGGGAGGGCACTGAGATCTGAGGATCCCAGTTCAAAGCCAATGGAGACCACAAAGTCCACGAGAATCTTATCTCCAATTAACCATCAAAGCGACAAAAGTAGAAGTGTGACTCAAGTGGTAGAAGGAGAAGAAAAATCTCAGTAAATTTCCCAGACTCTGAATACAAGTCCTTGAGCTGTCATACACACTGGGAGAAAAGAAATAAATAAAGGAAGAAAGAAAGAAAGAAAGAAAGAAAGAAAGAAAGAAAGAAAGAAAGAAAGAAAGAAAGAGAGGGAAGGAACCAGGATGGGAATTACAAAACCAAGGCATGATGAAGAAATCTGCTGGGAGATAGAAGGCTCAGCATAATATTTTCTAGTGCTAAATTATCTGTATGAAATTAGGGTGAAAAGCAATTGTCTATATTTTCCAGAACATTTACAAGTATCACATCTTAAGAAAGTGTCACTATTTCTTTATAATAAGAGAAAGTATGCATGAGTGTTTCTTCATAGATTCGATGAGATTGAATTTCAATAAGAAGGAGGACTGCTGTGGATTTTCAACCAGTGATCTTTGAATTGGTGCCTCTATTGTTCTATGATCAGAAAATACTGCATATAATTTTCATTTTCTTTCTTTCTTTCATTATTCTTTCTTTTTTTAAAGTACTGGGGTTTGATGGAATGGACCTCTAGGATATTGAAACACAAGCCATATAATGAATGATTGCTGTCCTTAATGTGCTATGTTATCTTATCTCTTTTGCTGTTCCTTTGTTATCTCATATTGACCCAATATCTCACTTTGTTATCTGATATATTGGATACATTTGTATTTGGTTACTTGAAATTGGGCATGGAAGGGGGGAAAACTAAGAGGGGGTGGGGGGAAGGGTAATGGGACCAAGACATGTGGAAGGGTATCAATGTATGTGAATTAATGCACCTTCTATCTGGAAAATATCATGTTACCCATTTATTAAATACAATAAAAAATAAATTAATTAATTAAAAAAATAAAGTACTGGGGTTTGAACTCAGGGCCTGGGCTCTGTCTTGAGAATCTCTGTTCTCAAGGCTACCACTCTACTACTTGGACCCACAGTGCCACTTGCAGATTCTTCTGTGTATGTGGTACAGATGCATCCAACTTGGGGCTTTCTACTTGCTAGGCAAGCACTCTACCGGTAAGCCATATTCGCAGCCCCTTGTATTCTAAAATAGTTGAGTGTCTAACATGAGTACATACAAGTTGATTGAAGTGAGGTAATGTGCAATGTTATGAATCTACATATGAAGATATGCAGGATCATAGGTGCCTGTGCACAAATGTGTTGACAAACAATGGACAATGTAGGGGAGAATTCCATTTGTTTAATTCCTTTGAACCAACAACTTCTTGCCTAACCTAAAAAAGTATGAAGCAACTTGTACTTGAAGTGTTGGGGAGTGGATCAAACCAAGAGGACGGGTGTAGATGGATGAAGATGCATGGGTGAGGGAGAATACACTCATGATATTCAGTAAGTATATTCAATATTATCCAACATATGTGAAAATGAAAGCAGGACAATCGGGAGAAGAGTAGGTTTGAGAGATATAGTGGGGGGAATGATGAAAGGGGTGACAATGACCAACATGTAAATTGACATACTGAAATGCTCTGAAGTTACCATCATAGGTGTGAGACTTTGTATCCTGGTTAATAAAAGTATCATCATATGTTGGGGTGGAGAGTTATTTATTTGTTTGTGCCAGTCCTCAGGACTTGCTACTATCCACAAATTTGTTTCCTCAAGACTAGTGCTCTATCACTAGAACTACACCCCACTTCTGACTCTCTGTGTGTGTGTGTGTGTGTGTGTGTGTGTGTGTGTGTGTGTGTGTGTTTAGTTGGAAATAAGTGTTTATGGGATTTCCAGCTGCGGTTGAAATCAAAACTCAAGTCATCAGATTTTTTCCTTGTGAGCAGCTAGGATAGCACCCATGGACTAACAGTGCCTCGCAGTAAGGGTTTTGGGTCAGGAAAAAAATAACACATGACCTTTCCTTGTTATTTTACCTAGGTAAATGTTAAATACACTCTCTCATATGACAGATGGTTAACTGGCATGTAGAATAAGGTTGAAAAACATAAAATTGCCTGACATAACTCTATGAAAACTGTCTCATCATTTATTTTTTTAATTTTGGGGAGTCTCTGTGTGTCCTAATGTCACTTCTGGGATCTGCTATAGTATACCAGCACGTGCATTTAACTGACATTTCTAAATAAAACTTTGCATTTCACATGAGTCATTGGTGAGAGAAATATAAGTTACATTCTGTTTTTTAACATTTTTGATGCCGATCATTGTGGTTGAACTCAAGGATTAGACACTGCCCATGAAGTCCAGTGCTCCAATCCTTGAGCCTCAGTGCCACTTCCAGCTTGCTGAGTAGTTTACTGGAGATCAGAGTCTCACAGACTTTCCTGCCCATGTTGCCTTAAAAACCTGATCTTCTACTCACAGCATCTTGAGTAGCTAGGATCTCAGATGTAAGCCACCAGTGAAGCCTCGTTTTCAAGATATTTGTTCTTCACTTGTTTTAAAGAGAGATTTTCCTTTAAGACATTCATGTGCATGTACAATGCGTCTTAAACCTAATCATACCTTCCAAAATTCTCCCTCTCCCCCTCCCCCAACTGCCGCATTAATATACACACTTCCTTTCATAGATGAACATTGAGTATTGTGACAAAAATTTCCCACTGTCTGTTCACTGTTTCCATGTGATCCATTACTTCCTGCTAGTCCCTCATACAAGACACTGATATTCTAGTTATTTCCTTTATGAATTGTCTGGAAACTGTCCAAAATATTTGTAACATGGAATTGCCTTTGTGTGTAGCCTATAATTAGTCGTATTTTTCATCTTGCCATCTATAAATAAACTAGACCAGCTTTGTTTACCAAAGAAAATGCTTCAAAAGTATTCTTTTAGGCATTTGTTCTCCCTTTATCCCACACCATCCGAGTTAGTGTTTCATAGAAATGATTTGTTTGGCACCAGTTTGCCAAATTGTGAGCTCTGTGAATTGTGCATCCACAATGATAGAAGAACCTATTACCAGTCAGTCCCCTGACCTCTCTTTAAATATTTCCAATGCAATATTAGCCCCAGTTGGAAATTTTCCTGTGTTGCCCTATTCATGGTCAACTGTGAGGATTGAGCCTGAGGTTTTCATACAATTCAGGAATGGGACAAATTTTTCATCTGTATTTCACTGATATGACCCAACAGAGAATAGCAGTAGTGAAGAATGTAAGTTATTAAATTGTTCTGCTGAAGCTCACAGGAGTCTTAAAATCTATTACTCTTTTCCTGTAGTCTGCTATGTTTTCTAATATAATATGAGTGATCACACGATTTGTATGGTAGTGGTGGTAGATGTAGACATAAAAGTAAAAGAGCGTGAATCTAACTTTCTATTTGTCTATTGTCACCAAATATTAAATACTGGATAGTGGTGTGTGAAAGGACTTGTTAGGCCCCCAGTGAGAACCTGGGCATCTGTCCCATTTCTCTCTGACTTCCAAGAAAAGAATACCACTTTCTTGTTTAGGGGATTATTGACTGATCACAAAACAGAGCTGCAGGGGTCACAGCTAGAAACCAGTATAGGAAGTGCAATAATTAGAAGATGATTGAAAATGAAGAAACCCAGTAACTAAATGTCAACCAACATTGCCTAAATCTCAGGAATCCCGTGCTACACTGTCAGCAAATTCCCCAATTCCTGAAATTAGTTCAGGAAAAAGCAGACATCATATTGGAGATCTTGATTTATTTCTATGCAGGACACTGAAGCATTTGTGCTTTTTTTTAAGTATACTTCAGTCCCAGTCCTGGAGTCTCATAACTGGAATTCTAGCTACTGAACAGGCTGAGTTCTGTAGATAGAGGTTCAAAGCCAGAATGGGCAGCAAAACCTGTGAACTCTCATCTGCAAGTAGCTACCATGAAGCCAAAAGTGGAGTTTCTTCCTGAAGTGGTTGAGCTTGCCTTTGGGCAGGAAAGCCCCAAGGCCTCTACCAGGGCCGATACTCAAAATCCCAGGATGCATATGGACACACACACACACACACACACACACACACACACAGAGAGAGAGAGAGAGAGAGAGAGAGAGAGAGAGAGAGAGAGAGAGAGAGAGAGAGAAGAGAGAGAGAGAGAGAGAAAACAAAGCCAGGATGCAAAAATCTCCTGGGAGCTTGCAGGCACATTGGATGAAAATGAAGTTCGCAGATTAAAAAAAATCACTGCTCTGAATTATCTTGTAATGAAGGATAAGCTATAAATTCTCTGATCAAAAAACACTGCCTACAATGTTCTAACATAATTAAGTATCTACAATGCATACATAAATGGGAATAAATGAGATATAAAAAATCAAGGATGATTGGGTTTGTGACAACTGAAAAGTGTGGAACAGAATGTCGGTATCAACTATGCATATTTGAGTTTAAAATCATTGTGGAGTTCTGACTTCTTCAATATGTATTGCTGTCTTATATCAAAGGTTTCCAATTAATGCAGAGCTGTGCAATCTAACACACATCTCACAGTTTTACCTCCTTTGACTCTCAGATGATCCTGAGCTCTTTGGACTCATTCTGTCCATGTACCTGATCAGTGTGCTCAGAAATCTGCTCATCATCCTGGATGTCACCTCGGACCCAACCTCCACACCCCCATGTACTACTTCGTCTCCATCCTCTCTTGGATGAAATTTACTTCACCACCACCAGTGACCCAAGATGCTGGTGGACATCCAGACTCACAGAAGAGCCATTTCCTTCGTGGGCTGCCTCATCCAGGTGTCTGTTTTTCTCACTTGTGCTTGTATGGATGCTTTGCTTCTTACTGTGATGGCCTATGACCGCTTTGTGGCTATCTGTCAACCCCTGAATTACCACCTCATCATGAACCCTTGTCTCTGTGCCTTCTTGGTTCTGCTGTCATTTGTCATCAGCTTCTTGAATGGACAGATGCACGTGTGGATGACATTACAGATGACTGATTTCAAGGAATTGGAAATCCTGTTTCTTCTGTGAAACTTCTCAAGTCTTAGAACATTCCTATAAGCATACACTCACTAATAATTTATTTAAATACATTGTTGGTAGCATTTTCTGTTTCCTTCCTATCTTAGGGATCCTTTTCTCTTACTACAAGATTATATCTTCAGTGCTGAGAATGTCACCTTCAAGCGGGAAGTACAAAGCCTTCTCCACATGTGGCTGTCACCTGTCTGTAGTCTGCCTATTCTTTGGGACCTCAATGGGGATCTACTTGAGTCAGCTGTGTCACATTCACCCATTGGAAGCGCTGTGTCCTCAGCAATGTACACAGTAGTCACTTTATTCCTGAACCCCTTCATCTACAGCCTGAGGAACAAGGACCTCAAAAGAGCCCTGAGCAGATTGTACAAATGAGGTGCTGACACCAGCTTGTAGGAAGATTATTTGTTATGTAATTTTTGCAGAAGCAACAAACTTGGCTATATAATCTGTTAAATTCTACCTCTTTGAATATCTGATTATTCTAGTTTCATTAGTACAATCCATTATTACAAAGGTCTTGGGTATATCAGGATAGATTCCTAAAGGAGGAATGTGTCCTTTGAATGTTTAATTTGTTAGTTTGTAAAGAATGAAGATTGTGTGTAGATCATCGGCCCAACAAAGTATTTAGCAAGGATTGAGTGGCAAGTTTGTAATATGTACAATTTACCTCAATAAAATAGGACAAAACTGTCCTTTTTATTTTTCTTTTTTAAGCAGTCTTTGAAGTCATAACTTTCTAATTGGTAGAGAGCATTTCATCCTGGACAGTGTAATTCCTTCCTTCCCTTTTTTCCATAATATCTTTCAAAGAAAATTGAAAATCTTGTTTCCTAGTGAAATTACATGACGGTAGACAAACCTAACACACTGGGACCTACATTTGGCTCTACACAGCTTGATTTTCTGGGTACATGTATTCTATTATTTGGGGGTCTCGTAATGCTTGAGTGAGGTCTAGGAAGCAATGAAAGAACAATCCTTTACCTAATTTACAGGGAAGTTAGTGGTTCCTCAGACAGACAGTGGAGTGTTCATCTCAGATTCACTTAAAGGAAAACCAAGAGTAAGGGACATCAGCTTGGTCTTGGCCTTCCAAGACTCAACCAGCCATCGCTAGCCCACACTTTGTCCCATACTTCATCTATCTGCCGCATCCTCAAATTGCACTTACATTTCTCAAGACAGGGACATTCAGAGCCATCAATTTGTGGATCTGAAATGCAGTGTACAGTCCCTATCTTTGACAGGAAAATTCTCTGATAGATGTACCTAACATCCAGTGTTGGTTAATGCACAAATGCAAAGGACTAGCAGGCCTTTCTGTGTCAGTCCAGGCCAAGCTGAGTGGCCACCCAAAGTGCGGAGCATCTGATGGGATTGGCTGAGACTACTGCATCCTATATCAACTGCTTTTTACCTACTTGCTGTACTTTTCACCTCGAGAGGCTCCTGCAAGAAACATTTCTGTATGCAATTTTCACCTCAAAGTCTTTCCATGGATTTCAATGGCAGTTTCCTATTAAGTCTTTACACATTGTAATATGTATGGTACTTTGTGGTCCACATACTTAAGAACATTTTGAAGAAAACCTATATCCCCTTAACTCCATTAATGTCCCAAGAGTACCAGGAGATGTAAATTAGCAAGTTCCTAACATACTCAGCATTTCTATATGTCAAAAAACTTATGTACTTGGATACTTTGACTAGCAGATCCATTGTCTGCCACCAGAATTTCCAGTGATAATATTTGACAAGTGAAAATTGTCATGCTTTGCCTACATTGCCTTAGTTTATTCTTACTGTCTGTTAATAATTCCTAAATATGTGTGAAATCATATTGTACTTAGGACATCATTATCTCATTGTGACATAACACAACTAGTGCAAAATCAGTTTGTGACATCACATTGACACAGTGACATCACTGACCTACCATAACATCCTAACTTTTGTGATATCACGTGGCTATTTTGACATTAGAAGATCTTTGACTTCATGTCTTGATTCTAGCCTAGGAAAGTTTCAGACACGACAGGCATTGTGACAGAGAAAAACCCGATGACCTCACATCAGTATTATGGCATCATTGTGCCATTGTGATGTCAGAAACCTATATTGACCTTAGAATGTTTGAGACATCACTGTAATATTGTGGCATCATAAACCTGCTGTGACACCACAGTGCTTGTGGCAATCCATTAATTAAAACTGAATTAAAATCATTGGCAGTACCACACAGGAAGATTAAAGAAACCCCTGCATTAGTAATAGTCACATGCTCACAATTCACACATATGCACAGACACTATCTGTGTAGATTTCTTGTTATGAATATGGAGAGGTAGAACTTTTCTGATCATAATATCTGAGCTATTCTAAGTATAAATATATGTACAACTACAGTAGATAAAAGCTATTTCTTAGACAAGAAGGAGAACTCTAAATCACCAGGAATCTTGCAGAAAGCACGCTTGTATGAATTGTGTGGTACACTCACTCCACACTTGGTTGTGTTGCTTCTCTGTTGGGTCATGTCCATGAAGTACAGATGAAAAGATTGTTCCATGCCTGAAGTCTATGAAAACCTCAGGCTCAATACTCACAGCGGACCATGAGTAGGGCAACACAGGAGAATTTCCAATGGGCTAATATTGCGTTGGAGATATTTAGGGAGATGTCAGGGGACTTGCTGGTAATAGGCTCTTCTATGATTGTGGATGCACAATTCACAGAGCTCAAAATTTGCCAAACTGATGTCGAGCAAATCATCTCTAGGCACCCCATAACATGGAGGGGGGTGAGGGAGAACAAATGCCTTAACGTATAGTTTTGAAGCATGTCCTTTGGTAAACGAAATTGGTCTGTCTATGCAAAGATGACAAGATGAAAAGTATGGGTAATTATAGACTATACAGGAAGGCTATTCCGCATTGCAAACCCTTTGGACACTTCCCAGACAGTTCATCAAGGAAATATCTAGAATATCAGTGTCTTGAATAGGGGACTAGCAGGAAGGCATGAATCACATGGAATCATTGAACAGACAGTGAGAGAATTTTGTCACCATCCTCAATGTGCATGTATAAAAGGAAGTGTGGATATTAATGTGGCAGGTGGGGGAGGGGGAGAGGGATTATTTTGGAAGGTGTGATTGGGTTCAAGTTGCGTTGTACATGTACATGAATGTCTTAAATGGAAAGTTCTATCTACAAACAAGTGAAGAATTAATATCTCCAAAACGAGGCTACACTGCTGGCTCACATCTGTGATCCTAGCTACTCAGGGTGCTGTGAGTGAAAGATCAAGTTTTTTTTTAATTAAAGGACATATTAACATTGATTTTTACATCATATTTCAAACAATAAGTTTAACAAACAAATGTTCAAGAAGGGAATCTCTATATACAATCACTGGGACTTAGTTTTTTGAATTTAATCAAAATTAGACTAAGGGTTTGTATGTCATAGAAACATATTAATTTATGAAATAAAACATTATGTCTATACAGTCATAGGTTTTTATGTCTATATAATTATGTTTATATGTCCATTACCATTTCCATAGCATTGGGTATGCAAATATTGTGTCCTCGCTCTTGTACTCTTTGGATCTAATAGCCACATATTAAGGACACCATGTGCCTTTTATTCTTTTGGTCTTCACTTGTCTCCCTCAACATGATTCTCTCTAGATTCATCCACTTCCCTGCGAATGTCATTATTTTATTCTGTCTTTTGGCGACGTAGAATTCCATTGTATACACACACACACACACACACACATACACACACACACACACACACACACACACACACACATCACATTTTCTGTATCCATTCATCCGCAGTAGGGTATCTGGACTGTTTCCATCCCCTGGCTCTTGTGAATAGTACAGAGATAAACATAGCTGAGCAGGTGTCCTTATCATATCTTGGGTTATGATGTTCAGTGTAGATGCCAAAAAGTGGTATGGCAGGATCATAGGGAAGGTCTATTTTCTGTTCTTTAAGAAACTTCCACACTACTTTCTAGAGTGGCTAAACTAGTTAACAATCCCACCAGCAGTGCAGTAGGGTTCCTTTTTCTCCACAACCCCGCCAGCAACTGTCATTGTCTGAGTACAAAATCTTGGACATTCTTCTTGTGGTAAGGTGGTATTGTAGGGTTGTTTTTATTTGCATTTCCTATATGACCATAAAAGATTAATATTTTCACATATGCATTTCTTCCATTTTAATCTCTTCTCTCTGATAAGTTTCTCTTTACTTCCCTTGCCGATTTGGTGAATGGTTTTTTGGGTTTGGGGAGGATTAGTTTCTTGAGTTCCCTGTAGATACTGGGTATTAAGCATTTGTCAATTGTATTATTGGTAAATATCTTTTCCCAGTTGGTTGGCTATCTCTCTACTTTTGCGACTATACTTTTATCTGTACAGAAACTTTTATTTTTTTTATTTGCACTCTTTTTATCCATATATTTTTATTGTAATTAATAGAAAGGTTACATTACATTTACCACATGGAAGGTGCATTACTTCACATACATTGATACCCTTTCTCATGTCTTGGTCCCCATGTCCCTCCCCTCCGCACCCCACCCTCATTTTGTTTCCCCCCCTTTCCTATCCAATTTCAAAGTATCAAATATGCATATATCCAATATAACAGATAACAAAATGAAATAATATAACAATATGAGATAACCAAGGGACAGCAAAAGAGATGAGAGATAACATAGTACATTAAGGACAACAATCACTCATTGTATGGCTTTTCTTTCTGTGTCCTACAAGTTCTTTCATTTAGTGTCATCCTATATGACCTTATGTATCTAGGTTTTACTCTATTGTAAATCTCTGCTAGGAGAGCCCAAGGTTTTCTACTAATTATTACAAACAAGGGAAACCATTGAGCCTATGTTCCTTTCAGTCTGGCTTACTTCACTTAACATGATTTTATCCAAGTCGTTCCATGTCCTTACAAAGGGGGCAATGTTGTTCTTTCTGACAGCAGCATAGAATTGCATTGTGTATAAATACCACATCTTGTTGATCCACTCAGCAACTGAAGGGCATCTGGGTTGGTTCCATATCTTTGCTATGGTAAATAGTGCTGCAATGAACATTGTTGTGCTAGTGGATTTAGTATGCCCTAGTCTCTGGATGATTGTGTAAATGCCAAGTAGTGGAATTGCTGGGTTATAGGGGAGCTCTATGTATAGTCTGTTGAGGAACTGCCATACTGCTTTCCATAGGGGTATAGTGAGTTTGCACTCACACCTGCAATGTAGTAGTGATCCCTCCTGGTCACATCCCTTCCAGCATCTGTTGTTATTAGTTTTCTTGATCGTGGCCATTCTAACTGGAGTGAGGTGGAATCTTAGAGTTGTTTTGACTTGCATTTCTTTTATGACCAGAGATGTTGAGCATTTCTTCATGTGTCTATAGGCCATTTTTGTTTCTCCTTCAGAGAAGACTCTCTTTAAGTCTTTGGCCCATGTTTTGAAGGGATGGTTCTTTCTTTGGAGATTAATTTTGGAGTGATTCAATTTTTTGAGTTGTTGATATATTTTAGATATGAGGCCTTTGTCTGGTGTATGGTTAGCAAAGATCTTCTCCCATTCTATAGGCTTACTAATTAATTTAATAGCTATATCCTTTGCCATACAGAAGCTCTGCAGTTTAATGCAGTCCCACTTATCCAGCCTTGATCTGATTTGTTGTGTTTCTTGGTCCTTATTCACAAAGTTTGGACATGTGTGAAAGAGGCCTAGTGTGTCTCCTATTCCTTGTTGTAAAGTTTTCAGTATTTCAGCTTTTACCTCCAGGTCTTTGATCCATTTGGAGTTAATTCTACTGCAGGGTTACAAATAAGGACCCAACCTTAGATTTCTGCAGGTGCTTAACCAGTTCTGCCAACACCACTTGTTGAAGAGGCTGTCTTTCTTCCATTCTATTTTTTTGGCTCCCTTGTCAAAGTTTAGGTGGCCATAGGTCTGTGGTTTAATATCTGGGTCCTCAGTTCTACTCCATTGGTCTTCAGGCCTGTTCTTGTGCCAGTACCAAGCTGTTTTGATAATTATACGTATGTAATGGAGTCTAAAGTTTGGTATTGAAATTCCTCCCGAGCTGCTCCTTCTGCTAAGAAGTGTTTCTGCTATACAGGGTCTTTTATTATTCCATTTGAATTTTGGATTGCCTCTTCTATTTCTTTAAAGAATGACATTGGGGTATTAATGGGTATTGCCCTTGGCAAGATTGTCATTTTCACTATGTTGATTCTTCCAATCCAGGAGCATTGGAGATTTTCGCATTTCCTCACTTCTGCTTTAATTTCCTTTTTCAGGGTTTTAAAATTTTCATCAAAAAGGTCCTTTACATTCTTAGTTAAGATAATTCCTAGGTACTTTATTTTTATTAAGGCTATTGCAAAAGGAGTTGCTGTCCTGAATGTTGTCTCATTTCTCTCACTGTTGGCATAGGGGAAGGCAGGTGATTTTTGGCTGGTTAATTTTGTACGCTGCTACCCTTCAAAGTTTTGAATCAGCTCAAGAAGCTTGGGAGTGGAGTCTATAGGATTCTTTAAATACAGAATCAAAAAGCAAGATCCATCATTCTGTTGTCTTCGTGAGACACATCTTGCCCCCAAATACAATCATCTTTTGAAAGTGAGAGTTTGGAACAAAATTTATCAAGGTAACGACCCCCATAAACAGGCTGGAGTTGCCATCCTCATATGAAATAAATAGACTTCAAACTAAAATTAGTGAGAAAAGACAAAGACAGTTACTACATACTAATAAATGGATCTCTCCTTCAGGAGAACATAACTAACCTAAATATATACACACCTAATCCCGGAGCACCGAACTTCATCAAGAAAACTTTACATTCTTTGAAACCATACATAGATAAAAACACAGTGATTGTTGGTGACTTTAATACACCACTTTCACCTATGGTCAGATCAACAAGGCAAAAACTCAACAGAGAAACCCTAGAATTGAACAACTGTATAGACCAACGTAATCTAACAGGTCACGTTGCAGATTATTTCAACCTGTAACAATACAATATACGTTTTTTTCAGCAGCACATGAAACATTTTCCAAAATAGACCACATTTTAGGGCATAAAACAAACCTGGGCAGATTCAGAAATACTGAAATCATTCCCTGCACTCTCTCAGACCACAAGGGCATCAAATTGGATCTGAACACCAGTCTCCACCAACAAAAACCTTGTAACTCATGGAGATTGAACAATACAGTTGAATCAACAATGGGTCATCGAAGAGATCAGAACAGAAATACAACAGTTTATGAAATTCAACAAAAATGAGCACACAAAATACCAGCTTTTTTGGGACAGAGCAAAGGCAGTATTCAGAGGAAAATTTAAACCTCCGAGTGCCTGCAATAACAAATTGGAAAAATCACAAACCCACAATTTAACGTGTCACCTTAAGCGTCTGGAAGAAGAAGACCAAACCAACCCTGATCCCACTAAAAGGAAGCAAATTATTAAAATCAAAGCAGAATTAAATGAATTGGAGTCCAAAAAACTATAGAAAGAATTAATAAAACAAGGAGTTGGTTCTTTAAAAAATTAACAATATTGACATGCCCTTAACAAATCTTACCAAATAAAGAAGGGAGCAAACCAAAATAAACAAAATCACAGATGCGAATGGTAATATCACGACCGAAATTACCAAACCTTCATGCCAACAAATTTGAGAATTTAGAAGAAATGGTTGAATCCCTAGCCAATATTAACATACCCACACTGAACCAAGAAGACCTAAACCAACTAAATAGGCCTATTTCAAGCACTGAAATAAAAATGGCAATCAGAGAACTACCACCTAAGAAAAGCCCAGGGCCAGATGGATTCACAGCCGAATTCTATAAAGTTTTCAAAACAGAGCTCACACCAATACTCCTCAAGCTCCTCAAAGAAATTGAAAATGAAGGCTCTTTGCCAAACTCTTTCTTTGAAGCTTGTATAACACTCATTCCCAAAACAGACAGAGATCCATCAAAGAAAGAGAACTATAGATCCAGTTCTTTGATGAATATTGCTGCAAAACTTCTCAACAAAATACTGGCCAACCATCTACAACAACTCATCAAAAAATTATACACTATGATCAAACTGGATTCATCACAGGGAGACAAAGGTGGTTCAACATATGCAAATCAGTTAATATAATTCAACACATCAACAGGAGCAAGGACAAAAATCAAATGAATGTCTCAATAGATGCAGAAAAGGCATTTGACAAGATCCACCACCCTTTTATGCTAAAAGCTCTGGAAAAAATAGGAATCCATGGAACATTTCTCAATATAATAAAGGCAGTCTATGACAAACCCACAGCTAGTATTATACTTAATGGCGAAAACCTAAAGACATTCCCTCTAAAATCAGGAACGAGACAAGGATGCCCACTCTCTCCACTCCTCTTTAACACAGTATCAGAATTCTTAGCCAGTGCAATAAGGCAAGAAGTAAGCATAAAGGGGATCCAATTAGGGAAGGAGGAAGTAAAACTATCCCTCTTTGCATGATTCTGTATTTAAAGAATCCTATAGACTCTACTCCCAAGCTCCTTGAGCTGATTCAAAACTTTGGAAGGGTTGCAGGCTATAAAATTAACCCTCAAACATCAACTGCCTTCCTCTACGCCCACAGTGAGAAGAAGGAGGCAACAATCAGGAAAGCAACTCCCTTCGCAATAGCCTCAAAGAAAATAAAATACCTAGGAATTAGCTTAACTAAGAATGTAAAGGACCTTTTTGATGAAAACTTTAAAACCCTAAAAAGGGCAATTAAAGCAGAACTGAGGAAATGGAAAAACCTCCCATGTTCCTGGATTGGAAGAATCAACATCGTGAAAATGACAGTATTTATAGGTATTCTGATTTATCGCTGCTCTCCAATCTCTTGTGACCCTGGCATTCTATTCAGGGATCTTTTGCCTTTGCTAAGAGTTCCTGTGTCTCTCCTACTTTATCATCTAGCAGTTTCAGTTTCCAGTCTGACATTGAGGTCTCTAATCCACTTTGAGTTAATGCTTGTGCATGGCGAAAGGCTAGTTTACTGCATGTGGCTGCCCAGTTTTCCCAACACCAATAATTGAATAGACTGTGTTCATTCCACTGTATATCTTCAGCTCCTTTGTCAAATACAAGTTGACTATAGGTATGTGGTTCTATTTCTGGGTATTCTATTCTGTTCCACTGATCTTCTGGTCTGTTTTTGTGCCAATGTCAAGTGGGTTTTGTTATTATGGATCTATAGTAGAGTTTAAGTCTTGTTGTAATACCACCTAGAATTGTTTTGGCTATTCTAGGTCTTTTCTTGTTCCATATGAATCCTTGGATTATATCTTCTATTTCAGTAAAGAATGTCTTTGGGATTTTGATGGGGATTGCATTGAATTTTATATCAATTTTGGCAATATAGCCATTTTCATTATGTTGGTTCTCCTTATCCATGATCATGGGATGTCTTTCCCTTTCCTAGTGTCCTCTTTAATTTCTTTCATTATGCTTTTGTAGTTGCAAGATCAGGTTTTTAAGCTAGCATGGGCAGGAAAGTCTATGAGACTCTGATCTCCACTAAACAACTCAGCAATCGCTGGAAATGTAACTGTGGCTCAAGGTGTAGAGCACTGGACTTGAGCCAAAAAGCTCATGGGCAGTGGCTAATCCCTGAGTTCAACCACAAGGACCAGCACAAAAAAGGTTAAAAACAGAATGTAACATATTTAACTCTCATGAATAACTCATGTGAAATGCAAAATTGTATTTTAAAATGTTAGTTAAATGCACGTGGTAGTATGCTATAGCAGATTCCACAAGTGACATCAGGACACACATAGCCTCCCCATAATTAAAAACCATGAACTATGAGACACATATATCATATGATTTATTTTAGGCCATTTCATTTGTTTCAACCATATTCTACAGGCCCATGAACTTTCTGTCATGTGAGAGAGTGTATTTAACATTTTTCTAGGTAAATTTGCAAGGAAAGGTCATTTATTATATTTTTCCTGACCCAAAACACTAACAGCCAGGCTCCGTTGGTCCACGGTTGCTACCCTAGCTGCTCACAAGGAAGAAATCTCACGATTTGCATTGAGGTCAGCCACAGTTGGAAATCCCATAAAACTGTTATTTCCAACTATACAGACACACACACACACACACACACACACACACACACACACACACAAACACATACACACAGAGTCAGAAATGGAGTGTAGTTCCAGTGATAGGTCACTAGTCTTCAGGAAACAAATTTATGAATTGTAAGAAGTCCTGAGGGCTGGTACAAACAAATAACGAATTCTCCACCCCAATATATGACAGAGGCTCACATGTGCAATGGTAACATCAGAGCATCTGGTCAGATCTGTAGATAAAGGCTTTTAAGGTTTTAGATTGAGTAATTCGGTGTATAAGTGACCATTGAAATCAGCATGGAAATAACCACACTCCTTTAAAGGAATATTTTTATTGTTTTTATGTGGATGTTGATGTTCACAATTTCGTATGTCACTTTATGTATCTGCGTCCGCGTCACACCTTTCATCATTCCACCCCATATCTCTCAACCCTATACATCCCCTGATTGTCCTACATTCATTTTCACATATAGTGGATAATATTGAATATGCTTACTGAATATCATGAGTGTTTTCTCCCTTACCATTCCATCTTCACCCTTCTACACCTTCCTCTTGGATTGATCCCCACCCCCAACACTTCAAGTACAAGCTATTTTATATTTTTTTAGTTTACCTAATAAGTTCATGGCTCAAAGAATCACACCAATGGAATAGTCCCCTGTATAGTTCATTGTTTGTCAATGCATTTGATCATAGTCACCTGTGATCCAGCAGGTCTTTATATGTATATTTGTAAAATGGTACTCTATTCCACATTCCTCATTTCAATCAACTTCTAGGTACTCATGTTAGACATTCTACTATATTAGAATAGAAGGGGCTGGGCATGTGGCTTAGGGGTAGAATGCTTGCCTACCAAGTAGGAAGCACTAGGTTGACCGACACTGTACCACATACACAGAAGACTCTGCAAGTGGTGCTGTGGCTCCAAGGGGTAGAGTGCTAGCTTTGAGAACAGAGAGGCTCAGGATAGCGCCCAGGCCCTGAGTTCAATCCCCAAGACTATCAAAAAAACAAAGAATCATGAAAGAAAAAGAAAGAGAGAGAGAAAGAAATAGAGAAAGAAAGAAATAAAGAGAGGGTGAGACAAAGAGAGAGAGAAGGAGGGAGAGAGAGAGAGAGAGATAGAGAGAGAGAGAGAGAGAGTGTGAGAGAGAGACAGAGAGAGAGAGACAGAGAAAATGAACATTATATGGAATGTTTTTGGATCAAAGAACAATAGAGGCTCCTCTTCCAAGATCACTGGAGAAAAATCCACAGAAGTCATCCTGGTTGGTGAAACTCAATCTCATCCAATCTATAAAGAAACACCAATGTATACTTTCTTTATTAATAAAGAAATAGTGACATTTTCTGAAGATATGATCCTTGTAAAGGTTCTGGAAAACATAGACAATTGGTTTCTCACCCTTAATTCATACAGATAATTCAGCACTAGAAAATACTATGCTGAGCCGTCTATCTCCAAGGAGATTTCATTTCTTCATCCTGGTTCTTCTTCCTGGTTTTCTAATTCCCATCCTGGGTCCTTCCTTTTCTTCCTTTCTTCCTTCTTTCCTTCCTTCCATCCTTTTCTCTTTCTTTCTTTCTTTCTTTCTTTCTTTCTTTCTTTCTTTCTTTATTTAAAATATATTTTATTGTAATTAATAGAAGGGTTACATTATATTCACCAGATAGAACGTGCATTACTTACAAACATTGATACCCTTTCTCATGTTTTTGTCCCCATTTCTCTCCCCTCACCCCCACCCTTTATCTTGTTTTCCACCTTCCCTATTCTATTTCAAACAACCAAATAAACATATCTACAGTATATCAGATCACAAGGTAAGATACTGTAACAATTTGAGATAACCAAGGGACAACAAACAGATGAGAAATAACATAGTACATTAAGAACAACAATCACATATTATATGGCTCTTGTTTCTATATCCTAAAGGTCCTTTGATTTAGCCTCATCCTACATGCATCTAGGTTTTGCCTTATTCTAAACCTCTGCTAGGAGAGTCCAAGGTTTATACTAATTATGACACATGAGGGAAACCATTGAGCCTATGTTTCTTTGAGACTGGCTTACTTCACTTAATATAATTTTTTCTAAGTCTGTCCATTTCCTTACAAATGGGGCAATGTCATTTTTTGATAGCAGCATAGAATTCCATTGGTATAAATAGCACATATTTTTGATCCAATCATCAATTGAGGAGCATCTGGAACTGGACCTGGGTGCTATCCCTGAGCTTTTCAGCTCAAGGCTACTACCCTACACTTGAGCCAAGTCCCACTTCCCATTTTTCTAGAGATTAATTGGAGATAAGAGATTCAGATCCTTTTGTGCCATATCTGGCTTTGAACCTTGATCCTCAGATCTCAGCCTCCTGAGTAGCTAGGATTACAGGCATGAGCCACCAACACTTTCAATTTTCTGAGCTTTAACTTCACAAAATCATAAACTATAAATTTCTCGATGTTTCTGAATTTCTAAGCTTCTATGTAATTAGTATCAGCACTTTTTTATTGTAATTAGTAAAAGGGTTACATGATATTTGCCAGATAGAAGGTGCATTAATTCACATACATTGATACCCTTTCACATGTCTTGGTACCCGTTTCCCTCCCCCCCACACCCCCCACCCGTCTTGGTTTTCCCACCTTCCCTATCAAATTTCGAATATCCAAATACAAATAAATTCAATATATCAGATAACAAAGTGAGATACTATACCAATATGAGATAACCAAGGGACAGCAAAGGAGATGAGAGACAACAGTACATTAAGGACAACAATCATTCATTAGATGGCTTTTGTTTCACTATCCTGGAGGTCCTTCACATTATATGTCCTTATGTATCAAGAGTTTGCTCTATTGCAAATCTCTGCTAGTAGAGCCCAAGGTTTCTACTGATTATGACGAATGAGGGAAACCATTGAGCCTAAATTCCTTTGAGTCTGGCTTACTTCACTTAATATGATTTTTTCTAAGTCATTCCATTTCCTAACAAATGGGGCGATATCATTCTTTCTGACAGCAGCAAAGAATTTCATTGTGTACAAATACCACAACTAGTTGATCCACTAATCAACTGAGGGACATCTAGGATGGTTCCCCATCTTTGCTATGGTGAATAGTGCTGCAATGAACAATGGTGTCCTAGTGGGTTTAGTATGTCCTTGTTGCTGGATGGTTGGGTAAATGCCAAGTAGTGGAATTGCTGGTTCATAGGGGAGTTATATGTTTAGCCTT
Organism: Megascapheus bottae; assembly: GCF_031878675.1. Lineage (NCBI taxonomy): Eukaryota > Metazoa > Chordata > Mammalia > Rodentia > Geomyidae > Megascapheus > Megascapheus bottae. The sequence continues at coordinate 9,865,800 of NC_143509.1, forward strand.
TTGAGGTACTGTCACACTGCTTGCCATAGTGGTTGAACGAGTTTGCACTCCCACCAACAGTGTAGTAGTGATCCTTTCTGGCCACATCCCCTCCAGCATCTGTTGTCATTCGTTTTCCTGATCCTGGCCATTCTAGCTGGAGTGAGGTGGAATCTTAGAGTTGTTTTGATTTGCATTTCTTTTATGACCAGAGATGTTGAGCATTTCTTCATGTGTCTATAGGCCATTTTTGTTTCTTCTTCAGAGAAGACTCTCTTTAAGTCTTTGGCCCATCTTTTAATGGGATGGTTGTTACTTTGGAGGTTAGTTTTGGAGTGATTCAATTTTTTGAGTTGTTGATATATTTTAGATATGAGGCCTTTGTCCGTTGTTTGGTTGGTGAAGATCTTCTCCCACTCTGTAGGCTTCCTGATTAGTTTACTAGCTGTGTCCTTTGCCAATCAAAAGCTCTGCAGTTTAATGCAGTCCCACTTATCCAGCCTTTCTCTGATTTGTTGTGATTCTTGGTCCTTATTAAGAAAGTTTCGACCTGTGCCAAGGAGGCCTAGGGTATCTCCTATTCCTTCCTGTAGAGTTTTCAGTGTGTCGGCTTTTACCACCAGGTCTTTGATCCATTTGGAGTTAATTCTAGCGCAAGGTGACAAACAAGGATACAGCTTTAGTTTTCTGCAGGTGCTTAACCAGTTCTGACAGCACAACTTGTTGAAGAGGCTGTCTTTCTTCCATTCTATTTTTTTGGCTCCCTCATCAAAGATTAGGTGGCCATAGGGCTGTGGTTTAATATTTGGGTCCTCAGTTCTATTCCATTGGTCTTCAGGCCTGTTCTTGTGCCAGTACCAAGCTGTTTTGATAATTATACCTCTGTAATAGAGTCTAAAGTTTGGAATTGAAATTCCTCCAGCGCTGTTCTTTCTGCTAAGAAGTATTTTTGCTATACGGGGTTTTTATTATTCCATATGAAATTTTGGATTGCCTCTTCTATTTCTTTAAAGAATGACATAGGGATATTGATGGGTATTGCGTTGAATTTGTAGATAGCTCTTGGCAAGATTGTCATTTTCACAATGTTGATTCTTCCAATCCAGGAGCATGGGAGGTTTTTCCATTTCCTTAGTTCTACTTTAATTTCCTTTTTCAGGGTTTTAAAGTTTTCATCAAAAATGTCCTTTACATTCTTAGTTAAGCTAATTGCTAGGTACTTTATTTTCTTTGAGGCTATTGTGAAAGGAGTTTCTTTCCTGATTATTGCCTCGTTCCTCTCACTGTTGGGGTAAAGGAAGGCAGTTGATTTTTGAGGGTTGATTTTATAGCCTGCTACTCTTCCAAAGCTTTGGATCAGCTCAAGGAGCTTGGGAATAGAGTCTATAGGATTCTTTAAATACAGAATCATGTCATCTGCAAAGAGGGATAGTTTTCTTTCCTTTTTCCCTATTTGGATCCCCTTTATGCTTGCTTCTTGCCTTATTGCACTGGCTAGGAATTCTAATACTATGTTAAAGAGGAGTGGAGAGAGTGGGCATCCTTGTATTGTTCCTGAGTTTAGAGGGAATGGCTTAAATTTTCAACATTAAGTGTAATACTAGTAGTAGGTTTCTCATACACAGCCTTTATTACATTGAGGAATTTTCCATGGATTCCTAGTTTCTCCAGAGCTTTTAACATAAAGGGGTGTTGGATCTTGTCAAATGCCTTTTCCGCATCTATTGAGACAATCATGTGATTTTTGTCCTTGCTCCTGTTGATGTGTTGAATTATATTAATTGATTTGCGTATGTTGAACCAGCTTTGCCTCCCTGTGATGAATCCAGTTTGATCATAGTGTATAATTTTTTGATGAGTTGTTGTAGACGGTTGGCCAGTATTTTGTTGAGAAGTTTTGCATCGATGTTCATCAAAGATATAGGTCTATAGTTCTCTTTCTTTGATGAATCTCTGTCTGGTTTGGGGATGAGGGTTATACTGGCTTCATAGAATGAGTTTGGTAAGGAACCTTCATTTTCAATTACGTTGATGAGCTTGAGGACTATTTGTGTGAACTCTGCTTTGAAGACCTTATAGAATTCAGCTATGAATCCAGCTGGCCCTGGGCTTTTCTTAGGTGGAAGTTCTCTAATTGCCATTTCTATTTCAGAGTTTGAAATAGGCCTGTTGAGTTGGCTTAGTTCTTCTTGGTTCAGTGTGGGTATGTTAATATTGGCTAGGAATTCATCCATTTCATCGAGATTCTCAAATTTGTTTGCATAAAGGTTTGAGTAGTATTTCCTCATGATATTCTGGATCTTGGTAATTTCTGTCGTGATATTACTATTTTCATCTGCGATTTTGTTTATTTCGATATGCTCTCTTCTTTTTTGGGGAAGATTTGCTAAGGGCTTGTTAATTTTGTTAATTCTTTCAAAGAACCAACTCCTTCTTTTGTTGATTCTTTCTATAGTTTTTTTGGATTCCAAATCATTTAATTCTGCTTTGATTTTAATAATTTGCTTTCTTCTACTGGGATTAGGGTTGATTTGTTGCTCTTTTTCCAGGAGCTTAACGTGAGACATTAACTTGATGGTTTGCAATTTTTCCAACTTGTTGTTGTAAGCACTCAGCGCTATAAATTTTCCTCTGAGTACTGCCTTTGCTGTGTCCTAAAGGAGTTGGTATTTTGTGTGCTCCTTACTGTTAAATTTCATAAACTGTTGGATTTCTGTTCTGATCTCTTCGATGACCCATTGGTGATTCAACAATGTGTTGTTCAGTCTCCATGAGTTACCTGGTTTTCGTTGGTGGAGATGTATGTTCAGTTCCAGTTTGATGCCTTTTTGGTCTGAGAGTGTGCATGGAATAATTTCAGTGTTTCTGAATCTGTCCAGGTTTGTTTTATGGCCTAAGATGTGATCTATTTTGGAAAATGTTCCATGTGCTGCTGAGAAAAACGTATATTGTGTTGTTGCTGGGTGGAATATTCTGCAGATGTCTGTTAGATCTAGTTGGTCTATATTGTTGTTCAGTTCTAAGGTTTCTTTGTTGAGTTTTTGCCTTGTTGATCTGTCCATAGGTGAGAGTGGTGTGTTAAAGTCACCGACAATCACTGTATTTCTATCTATGTATGGTTTCAGTGTAAGTAACGTTTGCTTGATGAATTTGGAGCTCTGGGATTGGGTGTGTAAATATTTAGGATCGTTATGTCTTCCTGGAGGAAAGATCCCTTTAGTAGTATGTAGTAACCTTCTTTGTCTTTTCTTACTAATTTTAGTTTGAAGTCTATTTTATCTGATATGAGGATGGCAACTCCAGCCTGTTTATGGGGGCTGTTAGTTGATAGAGTTTATTCCAACCTCTCACTCTCAAAAAATGATTGTTTTTTGGGGTAAGATGTGTCTCGTGAAGACAGCAGAACGATGGCTCTTGCTTTTTGATCCAACTAGACAGCCTATGCCATTTAATTGGAGAGTTAAGTCCATTGATATTGAGAGTTAGGATTGAGAGATATTTATTAGGTCCTACCATTTTTATAAGCTTTTATTTGGGCCTGTGTCTTGACAGTTCCCTTGGTCCTTAGATGGTATGCTGTTTAGGTGCCATTTCTTTCCCTATATTGCATTTATTTTGGTTTTCTATGTATAGAACATCTTTCAGAATTCTCTGTAATGCTGGTTTTTTTGTGACATGTTGTTGCAGCTTTTCCCTGGAATGGAATGTTTTTATTGTTCCCTCAGTTATGAATGAGAGCTTAGCTGTGTACAGTATTCTTGGTTGGTATTTATTTGACTTAAGGGCATGACATATATGCTTCCAGTCACTTCTTGCTTGCATGGTCTCTGCTGAGTAATCTGGGGTTATTCTGATTGGTTTTCCTTTATAGGTTACTGAACCCTTTTCCCTGGTTGCCTTTAGGATCCTTTTTTTGGTTTCTATTGATCCCGTTCGGATTACGATGTGGCGGTGGGATGTTCTTTTCTGGTCAGGTCTGTTTGGGGTTCTAAAAGCTTCTTGTATCTGGATGGGTCTGCTCTTCTGGATATTTGGGAAATTCTCTGAGATGATTCCCTGAATTATATTTCCAGTACCATTGACCTTTTTCTCCACGTCCTCCTCAATATCAATTAGACTTAAATTAGGCTTCTTGATTGTATCTTGGACCTCCTGGAGCGCTATCTCATTTTTCCTAGATTTGAATTGACTCATTTTCTGTTCTTTCTCTATAATATCTAAATTATATTCAGCCCCGGAAATTCTCTCCTCTGCATTGCCTAACCTGCTATCAAAGCTATCTACTTTATTTTTCATCTCCCTTGCTACTAATTGCTCATTTTTGATGCCTTGCATCTCTTCTTTTAGATCATGTATGGATTTCTTTAGCTCCTTGATTTCCATTTGAGTGGTTAGCTCAGTAGCTTTATTTTCTTTGAACATTTGCTGGAGTTCGGTCACCTTTTTATGTGTGGATTCTATGAATTCATCCATTTTTCTTCGAAAAACCTTTATTATGGTCTCCTTTATGGCTTCTTTTTTTTCACTTATCATCTTGTTTATGGTTTCCTTTTGTTGAGCTATGGCTTCCTCCCTATCTCTTTCTTTATAGTTTCACATTTTTCATTAATGATGTTTATCAATTGCATTTGTACAGCACTTGGAAGACTCTCCTCTAGGTTTGCCAGTGACTGTTCCATTGGCTGTTTACATTGGGTGAGGGGGTGGGGGATGTTGTTCCTTGATTTGACATTTTTCTTGAGTTTCTTGTTCTGCCCATTTGAAAATGGGAGCAAGATTAATACTAAACACAATTATAGTTTTTCAGATATATCCAACCTAGACCTCTATAGCTGGCAGACTCTAGATATTCACAAGTTTTGATTGGTGTTATCAGTCTTTCTTTTTGTAGAGTTACCGACTAGTCTAATAATTCACTGCTAAGCGATTTATATCCAAAACAATAAGCCTCTCAATCCAATCTCTATTGTCTTTAAGTCCCTCTGAGCCTAGAGAATAATTAAACACGTAGATATAGAGAGGTCAGGGGGTAAGTAGGTAGCGTATTTGAGTACAAAGTTTGCAAAATATTAGAATGAAACTTAAGTGTTGCTGCACGACTAGCTCTTAGCCCAGCCAGTGGCCTCACAGTGGACCATGGGATGGATCTGCGAGCTTCCATCTGATCGCTGTTGGCAGACGTTTTCCTGTGTTGCTTCCAGGGGCGGCCCCAAGCCAAGGGTCTGGGGATTGAGTGTTTCTGGGGCTCTCAGCAGGAACAGCAGGAGACACCTCTGTTCCCAGGGACGGGGCCCAGCTGGGGACGTGGGCTCCAAGGGCGGAGCCACACCTTTTTGGTTCTCAGAAGGGGAGCTTGGCTGCTGGTCAACCCTTCATATCCCTGCTGTGTTTCCACTGCTTTGTCAGAGTCTGTGACTGTGGGGGGGTCCCTCGGTGGTGTCTTGCTCAGGATTCCCAGCTGGAGGATGCCCCGCTCAAGAATTGAGGGGGGGCAGATGCAGGCTCCTATTTACCCCCACCCCCTACCCACTGTTGTAAGGCAGGGTCCCAACACCCTCCACTCTCCAGATCCAGTGGCCTGGGAGAGGAGCCTGGTGGGCGGGTGGGAGCTGGGACAGCTCCGCCTCCCCTCGTGGGGTGCTGAGTCTTAGGGTCCACCCGCTTGTCAGTCTCCAGTCAGAGGGCTGGGGGTTGAGCCCGTTGGGAAAGTGGGAGTTGGGACAGCACCACCTCCCTTGGTGGGGTGCTGGGTCTTATGGGTAGCCGCCTGTCAATCTCCAGTCAATGGCCTGAGGGAGGGGGCTGTTGAGGGAAGGGACAGGATTCTAAATTCCTTGCCCCCCTGCTCCTGCCAGTCTTTCTCGGGCGGGGTGTTGGGATTTGAGTTAAGTTCTATTGCTTGGCACCGGCTCTGCTTTCCTGATATGTTTGGGGACGTGCTGTATTACTCACACCTCTGCGTCTGTCTGCGGGTGCTCCACGGTGGTGGGGAGTCTTTCAGTCCTCTCGGGTCCTTGCTGCCGACTGTGTTCTGCATCTGGGTTCCGCTGCTTGCTGTTCTGGTTCCGCGTCTTTGTTCTGCTGCTTCCGCCGTTCGATGGCCCGGTCCTGTGCTGGTTTCTGCAGCCGTTGGGCTCCCAGCCTGGCGCCCTCCACTGCCGCCGCTTTTCGTGGATTAGATCGGGCGCCCACTGCTGCTTTCCCCACGTGGAGCCGGCACCCGCTCCGGTGCCAGCTGCCACTTTTCGCGGCTCTCTGCAGCTTTGGACGAGAGGTGGGGGAGGGGTCCTCGCTTTCCGAATTCTTTGAGAAAGTTGGATGTGAGCTTTATCTGGATTTCTTTTCCAGTTTGAGTCCTTCTCCATTGCTTTTTGAGTTTGTTGTTGTGGATATCCGTAGGTAGTTGGCTTGTGGGACTCTCTGGTTCTATCTTTTTATCAGAGAAATCTAGGCAGCGTCCCTATTGTCCCTGCGCCATCTTCCTTCTTCCCAGTTTTATATTGCAGACCAACCAAAAAAACTACATGATTGATTGTTGTGTCTTCAGTACCAATGACCTGAATAACTAAAACTTTACAGTAGAATATTAGTTGTTGAGGTTTCCTTGCTTAAGTATGGTGCTTTACTACTGAGTCAAAACTCTCATTTCCTCATTTTTAAAGGGGGTATGCATTTTGAGGAGCTTACTTCATTAGGGAAAACAGGCCCCTGTACTGCTCACACAGCCTTGTTGGAACCATTATCTTCAGATTGCCATTTCCAGGGGAGCTAGGATTGCTAATTTGAGCCAAAGGTCATCTATCCTTTCCTGTGTTTTGAACACATTTAATTACTGTCCCCTCACCAGAGGCCACTGAGTAGACAGTACAACATTTGAGTCAGAGACCCAAAGAAAGAGAGAGAGAGAGAGAGAGAGAGAGAGAGAGAGAGAGAGAGAGAGAGAGAGAGAATGATTGTGTGTGTGTGTGTGTGTGTATGTGTGTGTGTGTGTTATGGCCTAACCAGATATTCACGGTAATATGAATTTCCCGGTATATATTGTAAGAATTCAATTCTGTAATGGTGGAAAAAACTATTTCTTAGATTTGGATAGCCTAACACACTTTGTTAAGCACCAGGACCAAAGTCCAAGGACTAAATTCACAAATAAATAGTGACACCAATTTTAAAAAATTAAAAATATTTGTTAAATAAAAGAGTTATAAACATTTTAAGTGCATCACTGGGATAGATGATTGATAGAAAGGCAGGGGACACAGTGTGGGATTCAGCCTGTGAGGTGGTAGAGACACACTGGAGCCAGGTGGTTCACCACCAGGCTGCTGGAGAAAACAGCAATTTCTGTCCGTGAAAGCACTGGGAGGAGGGCAGAGGGAAGAGGAGGAACACACAGAGGAGTACTTCCATGGCCAATGGGACCATTTCTGGGGGCCTAGCACATCTAAAGGGACCACCTGTGTCCTCTCCACACCGTTTTCACCTAGAGGGTTCAACCTAGCGGGGGGGTTTTCAAGACAGTGCCCCTCATCCCACTCATGTCATCACATCACCAGCTCTGCAGTCAGCAGCACAGACCCCGCTGAGCCCAGCTTCTCCTTCCTGTCCCCTACAGTGCTGGACAGTTGTTGTGTGAGCCATTCCCATTTCCCCTACTTCATTCTGCAGAACATCCAACACAAACCCAGAAAAAGATCCAGAGAGGCTGTGTAAACTAACTAGCTCAGAAGGAAATTCCTCCCCCTAATCAGCCCACTTTCTACCTGACCAGAAGCAACGTTCCGCAGGTTGGCTCAACTCCCTCAAAGGCATCACTGACCTATCCTGATTCAGTTCTGGTCCAGTTTACAGTGGATTCAGGTTCAATGTGGGTTCATTTTGTACACAGAACATAAAATACTCACTAGTGGTGCCAACCTATTTCAGTTAAAGCGAGAGACACTTCACCAGTCTTTTTTCAACCAGTGCCAACTGGTTCAGTAGGTCCAGCAATGGGGCAAGGTCTCACCACCACCTCAGCTCAGATGTACAGCCATGTCCAGCTCACTCACAGGCCTAGACAGTGCCCATACACACCAGCAGAGTTCAACCTCCATGAGAGACAAAAAATATTCCCGACTTTCAGAGTTAAAGTTATTCATATTCTCTTGCCAGTGGTTTTCTTCTTGATAGAAAATGACGTTGAGTGCACATGACTTCATCTACTCATCCAGATCATGACAAGGGAATATTTACTCCAAACCTACCTGCCCACTGAGGGTGGATGAAAGCTCCAGGCTCAACTCTAGGGTTCCTGTGAGGGCAGCCAGTGTCCAGCTTCAGGAGGCAAAAACCACAGGCACAAGACACTCACCTCTGAGCCCATCAGAACTGCAGTAGTTCAAAATGAAGGTGGGTGCAGACCAGGCATATTAGCTACTGTAAGGAGCCTTGAAGTTACAACACAGACCTCAAAAGTACGTAGTCTCTCAGAATATATGCTTGTGCTTGAAGAACAAATTAGAAAAGTTCCACAGAAGTAATTTTTTAGACTCTTCATATATTCCAGGAGAAACTCAAAGGTCAAATAAATTTCATTCAACTCTTCCCTTCTCTATCATTGCCACTTCCAGGAAAAGTATTTTTTTCATATATTTTTATTGTAATTACTAGAAGGGTTGAATTACATGCACCAGAAAGAAGGTGCCTTACTTCACAATCATTGATAATCTTTTTCATGTCTTGGTCCTCATTTCCCTCCCACCACCCCACCCCTCATCTTGTTTTCCTCCCTTCCCTATCCGACCTCAAATAACCAAATACGCATATAAACAATATATCAGATAACCGGATGAAATCCTGTAAGGATATGCGATAATCAGGGCCGGCAAAAAAGATGAGAGATAACCTAGTACATGAAGGACAATCACTCATTGTATGGCTTTTGTTTCTATATTCTGGAGGTCTTTTATTTAGTGTCATTCTATATGGCCTTATGTATCTAGGCTTTGTTCTATTGTAGATCTCTCATGGTAGAGCCCAATGTTTCTACTGATTATGACAAATGAGGGAAACCATTGAGCCTATGTTCCTTTGTGTCTGGCTTACTTCACTTAATATAATTTTTTTCTAAGTGTTTCCAATTCTTCCAAGAAATTCTTAGAGTCTAAAATACCATTGTAATTTTCTTCTGTGCACATTCTATTTACATCAGTTGCATTGAGAACCTCACAGGCACTACTCATCTGCAGAAAAACCATTTATGCTCCAGAACTGAATCTTTGCATCTGTCTATAAATACTCAGTCTCAAGAATCCTAAGGCTCTTAACTACTATGCAACGAGGGAACAAGATGGGGAATTAATTAGCCAATCACTCTTCACATTTTCCACATGGAAGAAGAAGCAGAGAGCTGCCTAATTCTTCCATTTAGTTAAGTGTCCTACCCAAGTCCTGGGTTCCAAGGATCCTCCTGCCCAGCCTCCTCAGAGTCCTGCTAATGTCCCTGTTCCTCAGGCTGTAGATGAAGGGGTTCAGCATGGGGGAGACCACTGTGTACATCACCGAGGCAACCACGAGCTTCTTGGAGCCATAAAACACAGTGGAACCACAGTACGCACCAAGCAAGGTGCCATAGAAAAAGCAAACCACCGACAGGTGAGCCCCACACGTGGAGAAGGCTTTGTGCCTCCCACTTTCTGTGGGGATCCTGAGGATGGAAGAGATAATTTTGTAATAAGAGTAAAGGATCCCTGAAAGAGGAAATAGCCCAAAGATGACAGTACTTACATATATGAACAAGTTATTTGTAAGGGAACCAGAACAGGAGAGTTTAAATATTTGAGAAGCATCACAGAAGTAATTTGGGATTTCCACACTTTTAAAGCAAGTGAATTGTAAGATCAATATATTGTGTGACTGGGAATCCAGAAAACTAAACAAAATAGTCACCAGTACTAAGATGCGACAGCAGCGAGGGTTCAAGAGGACTGGGTAGTGCAGGGGGTGACAGATGGCCACAAATCGGTCATAGGCCATGACAGTCAGAAGTATATCATCCATGCAGCCAAAAAAGAGGAAGAAGGACATCTGGGCGATGCAGCCCCCATAGGAGATGGCTCTGCTGTGATTCTGGATGTTCAACAGCATCTTGGGGACCGTAGTAGATGTGAAGCAAATGTCAGCCAAGGAGAGGTTACAGAGGAAGAAGTACATGGGGGTGTGGAGATGAGGGTCAGAGCTGACGGCCAGGATGATGAGCAGATTTCCCAGAACGGTGGTCAAATACATGAACAGGAAGATCCCAAAGAGGACTGGTTTTAGTTCAGGGTCATCTGAGAGGTCCAGTAGATAGAACTCAGAGACTGTGGTTAGATTTTCTGCTTCGAGATCACCCAGACAGCTGCTTAAAGAAGAAATGTCATTAGAAAAACAAAATGTGTGTCCATGAATGCTCATCTGTACATACCAGATATCCAAATATTTATAAGTTTAAATATGTAACATACTTGAGGTGCAGTGCACTTAGAAATATTTCTCTGTTATGGCAATACCCACTTCTAACCTCTTCTCACCCAGAAGTTTGCCTATCCTCCTGTACTACTGGTGAACAGCATTGTTAGAAATCACTTTGTTATATGATATATTGAAGTTATTTGTATTTGGATATTTGAAATTTGATAGGGTAGGGGGGAAAACCAAGACTGGTGAGTGATGTGGGGGGGCGAGGGAAATGGGTACCAAGACATGTGAAAGGGTACCAATGTATGTGAATTAATGCACCTTCTATCTGGCAAATATCATGTGGCCCTTTTACTAATTACAATAAAAAAAACCAAAATGGACTATAAAAAATGTGTAACATACTTAAGGTGCAGTGTACTTAGAAATATTTCTCTGTTATGGCAATCCCCCACTTCTAGCCTCTTCTCACCCAGAAGTTTGCCTATCCTCCTGTCCTACTGGTGAACAGCATTGTTAGAAATCACAGAACAGTTTTTAAATGGGGTTGTTGTTTCTTGGACGGTTTACTTTGGGGAGGTTTAATTTGTTGAGCTCTAGAGAGACTTATCTGAAGCAGAAATAAGAATAGCCAGTAGACACATGAAGAGTTGCTCTCCATCTCTGGCTATAAAAGAAATGAAAATCAAAACAACTTTGAGATTCCACCATACTCCAGTAAGAAAGGCCATGATCAAGACATGTAATAACAACAGATGCTGGCAGGTATGGGTCCAGAAGGGAACACTACTACACTGTTGATTGGAGTGTAAATGTGTTGAGCCACTGTAGAGAGCAGTATGGAGAGTCCTCAAAGGGCTAAACATACAGCTTCCCTCTGACCCAGCAATCCCACTTGTGGGCATCTACCCAAATGTCCATAAACAAGGCCCCAAGAAATCTACCACCACAGCCACGGTCACTCCAGCATTACTTACCATAGCTAAGATATGGAACCAACCGAGAAGCCCCTCAATCAATGAACAGATCAAGAAAATGTGCTTCATATACATAACTGAATTCTATGAACCATGAGAAAGAATGGCATCAACCCATTCATAAGGAAATGGAAAGTCCTGGAATAATCATATTAAGTGAAGCGAGCCAGACCCAAAGAACCGTAGGCTGCATGGTTTCCCTCATTTGTGATAATTAGTATATGTCTAGGATTTTCCAAGCGAAGGATCACAATGGCTCAAATCAATGTGCATATGACCATATAGGATGATGCTAAGGTCAATGAACTCCAGGATATGGAAACAAGAGGGTTTTCTTCATGATTTTCATATAGCATGTGAAGGTATTTCTTGTTTCTAATGCCTCCCCCCATTATGATTTTTCCCTTCTTGTCACTGAATCTGATTTTGGCACCTGGTGAATTGTATAAATATATATATGGACTTGAATTAGGAAAGGGAAGCAAAACAACAAAATTGTGAGACAAAAGACAAAGGATAACCCCATGTAACAGTAACACACACAAGACCATGTGTTGAAAATGCACTCTACAACTGGGGATGTGGACAGAGGGAAAGTGGGAGAAAAACACGGGTGGGCTTAACAATGTCCAACAAGAAATGTACTCACTAGATTACGTATGTAACTGTAACTCCTCTGTACATTACCCTGGCAATAAAATGAAATTGAAAAGGGGGAAGGGATAGTAATGTACTTTCCTAAATTAATTTTTACGAAATCCAAAAACAGAACAGAAATGTGAGCTAGAGCATGTTGATATGATACTATGGCTTACTCATGTCTTGAGTCAAGAACAGATTCATTGACGATTACTCTCATAAGAATCATCTAAAGGATACAGTTTCAAAACTTATAATGCATTCACAATTAGGCAGCTATGAACATAGTCGAATTTTACCATTCTGAGAAGAAATCCAGACCCCTGAACAGTCACTCCTTATTTCACTGCAACCCCAGGCAGACAAAAATCTACTTCTGGTCCCCCTGGACTTGCCTATTCTGGTATTATGGCATTTGCAGGGAAATGGTTGGACCTGGAAATGTGCTATTGAGGAGAGTAAGTCCGGCTCAGAGACAAAGAGCACTTGTGTTGTCTCAGACATGGCTGTGAGATGACACTTATCAACATGCAATGACCAACATGTCAGTGCATCTATACACAAAGTGAGTAAAGTGTGAGGAGTAGGAGAGGATTCTGAGGATGTCAACTCCTGGATCACCTAAGCTACAGATTAATAAAAATGAACATCAGAAAGCAAAAGCAGCTACTTAAAATATATGTGTGTGTGTGTGTGTGTGTGTGTGTGTGTGTGTGTGTGTGTATAGATCCCTTCAAGTTTCCAGTGGCTCCTGCCTGCAATTGTGAGATCTGAGGAAGGCAGTTCCCAGTCAGCCTGAGCAAGAATGTCCGTAAGACTCTTACCTCCGGGGAACCACCAAAACAGCTGGAAATGGTAGAAGCTATGGCTTGGGTGGTAAAGGGACAACTTTGATCAAAACATCTTAAGGACATCTTCCAGACCATGGGTAAAAGATCTGAAACCAGTGCAGGCATGCACACACACACACACACACACACACACACACACACACACACACACACAGGGAGGAAGGTGAAGCATATGAAATGAGAAAAAATGACATAAAACTGAGCTCAGAAGTGAGCACAGGGTAACAGGTGAACCGTGGATCATTGCTGTGTGGTGTTCTTATCAGCAACAGCAGCAGCAGCAGTAGAAGCATCATCACAGTACATCTCCTCTTCCTCTTCCTCCTTCTCATCATTATCAGCATCAACATCATCATCATCATCATCATCATCATCATCATCATCATCCTCTCAGTCAAGCTGTCATTATGATCCAAAAAACACATCTCCAAAGCCCTTCTCAGACCTCCATCCTCAGCACTCACTTGCTTAAGCTGCCTCTCTCTTCAGCCATGACCCAGGTGGACAGATCTGAGGACCCCAGACCTGCTGTGCAGCACCAGTTCAGCCTCTGGCCTCAGGGTGGATGTGAAGACAACATGGAAGCAGAGCTGTGGGATGCTGACAAGGAGGAGGCAGATGGAGGAGCAGGGTCCTGCAGGCAGGAGAGTAAAGGGCAGGGAACACAGGCTTCCTCTCCACTTCTAGATGGCCTTGGAGAATTGAGGCCCACAGCTCCCAATTAGCCAAATTGAGCACATCAATGACCAAGTCTCTGTGGACATTTCAAACAGAGAGCTGAGAGGACATAAAGGAAATCCATGCTAGGTTCATGATTCTCTATCTATCCAGATGATTAATACACTAAAATGTCTATCACCTATGCTAATCTGATGGACAGGTGGCATGGACTTTTCACAGTCCTTATAATTGATCTCCAAACTGGGGTGACTTTTAATAAATTTTCATTGTTCTCTATCCATACCATATATCTTCAGAAACATCATGATTCCATCTTCAACGTTTATATTTTTTTTAAATTTATTTTGTTTTATTATTCATATAAACATTTATTCAAATATTTCCTTTTCTTCCCACCCCCAAATACATACAGAAAACATTTCGTGATTAAGGTTATCATTACAGTACAAACCCTGATATTACAATACAGGTGAAGAGTTGAGAAGTTGAGTATTAATTTTCCAGATCTGCCTATTCCCTTACAAACTGTACAATATCATTTTTTTGATGTGAGTATAGAATTTCATTGTGCATATAGACCACATTTTCTTGATCCATACATCCACTGAGGGGTATCTCGGTTGACTGCATATCTTGGATAAGTAAACAATGCTTCAATGAAAATGGTGGTACTGGCAGTTGTAGTGGGGAAATGTTTGCAGTGGATTTTTATCAAATGACCCAAAGTGGGAATGCTGAGTCACAGGGACTCTCTGTTCAGTCTTTTGAGGACTCTCCATAGCTTTTCAGAAATTTTACCAACAACGTAGGAATGTCCCCTTCTGGCCACATCCCCACCAGTATCTGTGATTACCAGTTTTCTTCATAATGGTCATCTAACTGAGGTTTGGTGGAATCTCAAGGTTTTTTTTTTAAATTTTTTATTGTAATTTATAAAAGGTTTACATGATATTTACCATATAGAAGGTGCATTAATTCACTTACATTAATACTCTTTCACATGTCTTGGTACCCTTTCCCTCCCCCCCCACTGCCCCCTCGTCTTGGTTTTCCCCCCTTCCCTATCAAATTTCAAATAATCAAACAGAAATGAATTCAATATATCAGATAACAAATTGAGGTACTGTAACAATATGAGATACCCAAGGGACAGCAAAGGAGATGAGAGATAACATAGTATATTAAGGACAACAATCATTCATTATATGGCTTTTGTTTCAATATCTTGGAGGTCTTTCAATAAGCTTCATACTGTATGGCCTTACGTATCAAGGTTTTGCTCTATTGCAGATCTATGCTAGTAGAGCCCAAGATTTCTAGTGATTATGACGAATGAGGGAAACCATTGAGCCTAAGTTCCTTTGAGTCTGGCTTACTTCACTTAATAGGATTTTTTCTAAGTCTTTCCATTTCCTAACAAATGGGGCGATGTCGTTTTTTCTGACAGAAGCATAGAATTCCATTGTGTACAAATACCACAAAATATTGATCCACTCATCAACTGAGGAACATCTCGGTTGGTTCCATACCTTTGCTACGGTGAATAGTGCTGCAATGAACATTGTTGTGCTAGTGGATTTAGTATGCCCTAGATTCTGGATGGTTGGGTAAATGCCAAGTAGTGGAATTGCTAGGTCTTAGGGGGAATTCTATGTTTAGCCTTTTGAGGCACTGCCACACTGCTTTCCATAGTGGTTGAACGAGTTTGCACTCTCACCAGCAGTGTAGTAGTTATCCCTCCTGGCCACATCCCCTGCAGCATCTGTTATTGTTCGTTTTCCTGATCCTGCCCATTCTAACTGGAGTGAGGTGGAATCTTAGAGTTGTTTTGATTTACATTTCTTTTATGACCAGAGATGTTGCGCATTTCTTCCTGTGTCTATAGGCCATATTTGTTTCTTGTTCAGAGAAGACTCTCTTTAATTCTTTGGCCCATTCTTTAATGGGATGGTTGTTACTTTGGAGATTAGTTTTGGAGTGATTCAATTTTTTGAGTTGTTGATATATTTTATATATGAGGCCTTTGTCCATTGTTTGGTTGGTGAAGATCTTCTCCCATTCTGTAGACTTCCTGATTAATTTACTAGATATGTCCTTTGCCATAAAGGTCTGGAGAAACTAGGAATCCATGGAACATTCCTCAATATAATAAAGGCTGTGTATGACAAACCCACTGCCAGTATTACACTTAATGGTGAAAATGTAAAGCCATTCCCTCTAAAATCAGGAATGAGACAAGGATGCCCACTCTCTCCACTCCTCTTTAACATAGTATTAGAATTCCTAGTCAGTGCAGTAAGGCAAGAAACAAGCATAAAGGGGATCCAAGTAGGGAAAGAGGAAGTAAAACTATCCCTCTTTGCAGATGACATGATTCTGTATTTAAAGAATCCTATAGACTCTACTCCCAAGCTCCTTGAGCTGATTCAAAACTTTGGAAGGGTAGCAGGCTATAAAATTAACCCCCTAAAATCAACTGCCTTCCTTTATGCCAACAGTGAGAGGAACGAGGCAATAAACAGGAAAGAAACTACTTTCACAATAGCCTCAAAGAAAATAAAGTACCTACAAATTAGCTTACCTAAGAATGTAAAGGACCTTTTTGATCAAAACTTTAAAACCCTGAAAAAGGAAATTAAAGCAGAACTAAGGAAATGAAAAAACCTCACATGCTCCTGGATTGGAAGAATCAACATTGTGAAAATGACAATCTTGCCAAGGGCTATCTACAGATTCATCGCAGTACCCATCAATATCCCAATGGCATTCTTTAAAGAAACAGAAGAGACAATTCAAACTTTCATATGGAATAATAAACGACCCCGTATAGCAAAAACATTTCTTAGCAGAAAGAACAGCCCTGGAGAAATTTCAATTCCAAACTTTAGATTCTGTTACAGGGCTATAATTACCAAACAGCTTGGTACTGGCACAGGAAGAGGCCTGAAGACCAATGGAATAGAACTGAGGACCCAGATATTAAACCACAGACTTATGGCCACCTAATCTTGGACAGGGGAGCCAAAAATACAGAATGGAAGAAAGACAGCCTCTTCAACAAGTTGTGCTGGCAGAATTGGTTAAGCACCTGCAGAAAACCAAAGTTGGATCCTTCTTTGTCACCATGCACTAGAATTAACTCCAAATGGATCAAAGAACTGGAGGTAAAAGCTGACACACTGAAAACTTTACAAGAAGGCCTCCTTGGCACAGGTCGCAACTTTCTCAATAAGGACCAAAAATCACAACAAATCTCAAGGTTTATTGATTTGCTTTTCTTGTCAGTCCTGGGCCTTGAACTCGGGGCCTGGGCACTGTCCTTAGACACTTTTTACTGAAGGTTAGTACTCTGCCATTTGAGCCACACTGACACTTCCAGCTGTTTTCTATGCATGTGGTACCAAAGGACTTGAATCCAGGGCTTTGTGCATGGGAGTTGAGCACTATAAAACTAGGCTATGCTCCCAGGCCCACTTCCTACTTTTTCCATGCCTGTGGCACTGAGCAGTTGAACCCAGGGCTCTATGCATGCTAGCTAAGCACTCTAATATCAGATTAACATTTGTCCATTGAATAGCACCTTCACCGTTACCATACCTCTGCTGTGGTGACTAGTGCAGGAATTCCCTCGGATGTAAGAGATGTTGTGGCAGATTCTAAGCAGATGGCAGGAAAATGAGGTAGAGGCTAAAGCTTTATGCTTCTCACATGAGGAAGGAAAAAAAGTCGTTTTCCGATACACAACAAATCTACATAGGGATCTAGAAATGGACATCCTTATGTGTTGGAGAAAGACAACAAGCCTCTGACCTTCAATTAAACACCAAAAAAGTTGAAAGGAGTTATGTCTCAATGAAAGCAGTGCCAGCCTGGACAAAAAGAAACAAAAATCAGGAACAGGGTAAGGTCCGAATTCAAGACCCAGAAAAAAGGATTGCAGTGCTAAATTCCAGAAATCTTAACAGCTTTAGTTTTGAAATCTCACCACTTGAGATCTCTCAATTTCAATGACTTCTTTCTTTTCCCTTTCTCAAAATATTATTATGGTTAAATAGTTGTACCAGAGGATTCAACTTGTCATGTTTATTTATGGGCTCTGTAATCAAAGTCATTCTTTCCACAGTTCTTCTAGTCTCTCTCATGCCCTACCCATCCCCTCACTCTGTCTGGATCCCTTTCCCCATATGTATATGACCAAATGCAGTCATGATATTCTTTTGAATGCTTTCCCTGAGCTTTATTGCTGAAGAGTAAATCTCTACCACTTTGAGACAGGAGGCACCCTCGGGTTTTCTAGGGGCTCATTGAAATCCAGAGTCTCTTGGTCCTTCCTGATGAGCTGGTTTTGAACCATGACCCTCAGATCTCAGCCTCCTGAGTAGCTAGGATGACAGGCATAAACCAGCATCACACAGCTTTATTTACCTTTAGTGTTTCCTGATGTTTTAACCATTCTAAACACATTCTATTTTGTTTATTCCAATCTTAATAAATAATGAAAACCCCAACTATGTGTCAAATAGACCTGTAGCCCCACTATACATTATAATAAAAACAAAAAGATAAAATTTTTAAAAAGTGGACAGAAACAGATCATTTTGGTTTTGGTAGCACTGGTGTTTGAACTCAGGGCTTTGTGATTTCTTGGCAAATTATGTACAACCTCCTTTTTTGTTTTTAGTAATTTATAGATAGGATCTAGGACTTTTTAATACACAGGTCTGGTTGGATGCTTGTATCTCAGAGGTGAGCCTCTAACTGCTGGCTCATAAAAGCAAGGTGGATGATTTTTGTTGTTGTTTGCTTGCCTCTTTGCTTCTTTGTTTGTACCAGACCTGGAGTTTGAACTTAGGATCTGGACACTTTCCCTGAGCTTTTTTGCTCTGGGCTATTCTACTTCTTGAGCCATAGCTTGACTTCTTGCTGTGTGTGTGGGGGGGCGTTGTGTGTATGTGCTTAATTGGACATAAAATATTGATGTACTTCCCAGCCCTGGATGGCTTTGAAACAGAAATTCTCAGGTCTCTGTCTCCTGAATAGCTAGGATTCTTGGTGTGAAGCACAGGTGCACAGCTAAAAGTGTTTTACATCAGGGAAACAATAAACAAACATTACTTTTGACTTGGTTGTAAAATGAATACATAAGCTATGTTACATTGCAGAAGGTTCATTGATTTACAAAACGTGTTTGAGACATATCAAATGACAATATAAATAATATCAGGGTGTGGCTGATCATGTAATATTATGAACTATGGGGAGATGAATGTTTGCTGATGACACTTTCATGTCACTTGTGTGATTGGCTCTCCCCAAATAGTTAACTGGTACAATTTTATAAAAGTTTGCAAGACATGTGAAAGGGTATCAATGTACGTGAATTAATTCACCTTCTATCTGGCAAATACCATGTAACCCTTTTACTAATTACAATAAAAAATGCAAAAAAAAGTTTGCATTTCACCAAAACCACTGATGATAGTTGAAGTATATATAATTTAATAATAGGACTAAGGTACCTTCTCTTTTGAAAACTTTTATCTTGACTTCTTTGTAGAAAGGGATTTCAAATTAATATGTCCACACCCTTGTATAATGTATATTCACACCTGTCATCTTAGCTACTCAGAGGGCAGAGGTCTGAGGATCTTGTTCAAAGCCAGCCAGGCAAAACAATTGTATTAGGTACAGCAGTACATTGAGTATTATGACTGCATTCTCCCACAATTGTTTGTTTCCATTCATTCCTGTACCTCTTAATGGAATCCCACTCAGGACACTGATAGTCAGGATATTTCTGTTGTTAAATTTCCTGGGGAATACTCAAAAGACTTACAACTTGGAATTGCACTCCTTTATATCCTATAATTAACCATATTTTTTGCCAGACCTGGGACTTGAATACAGGGTCTGGACACTGTCCTTGGACTACCTCAAGGCTAGAGCTCAAGTCCACTTGAGGCACAGCACCACTTTCATCTTTTTCTGTGCAAGTTGTACCGAGGAATCAAACCTGGGTCTTTGTGCTTGCCAGGCAAACACTCTACCACCAAAACTCCTGGCCCCAGTTAGCCACATTTTAGATGCTGTCCTTTGACATAATATTTGGAACCTTTGTTTACCAGAAGACAAGCCTAAAATCTATTATTTTGGACATTCTTTTTTATTTTTCTACCCCTCCATAGATGTTAGTGAGTCGATTGAATGCTTTGAATCAATTTTTGTGATTCTGAGTTCTGCAAATCAGTGTCCATGATGGTAGGAAAGCCCGTCATCAGCCTGTCCTCAAAATCTCCAACACCATATGACACTGCAGCAGGAAATCCTCCATGTCCACTTATATAGAATCCATTCTGTGATATTTTTTCTTTTTAAAGATTTTATTGACATTGATTTCTACATCATATTTCAAATGTCATGTTAAACAAAAAGTATTCAAGAAGGAAATATCTATATACAATCACTAGCATTTACATAAAACATGATTCAAATTAAGTTGCATCTTTGTATGCCATAGATAACCATTAACATATGTAGTAAAATATTAAGTCTATAATGTCTATAGCCCATCAAAGATTTTTAAGTCTATGTAGTTACATTTGTACAAGTCTCTCTTTAGTTCCCTTCCCCATTTAGTGATCGGTTTGTTTGGTTTTGCGGGGGACTAGTTTCTTGAGTTCCTTGTAGATACTGGATATTAAGCATTTGCCTGATGTATTATTGGTAATACACAGAAAGAAAGAAAACAAAACAAAAAATTCCTCCACCTTCATGACTCCTCAGTGAACTGGCCAGTAACTTTTTCCTGTGATGCTGTGTCAAGAATTGTGGTAGTGACAAAAACAATTCTTAGCAGAAAGAACAGCAAGGGAGGAATTTCAAAACTTTAGACACTATTACAGAGCTTAGTGACAAAAACAGCTTGGTACTGGCACAAGAACAGGCCTGAAGACGAATGGAATAGAACTGAGGACCCAGATATTAAACCACAGACCTATGGCCAGCTAACCTTTGATAAAGGAGCCAAAAACAGAATGGAAGAAAGACAGCCTATTCAATGAGTGGTGCTGGCAGAACTGGTTAAGCACCTGCAGAAAACTAAAGTTGGATCCTTCTTTGTAACCTTGCACCAGGATTAACTCCAAACGGATCAAAGATCTCGAGGCAAATACACATACACTGAAAATTTTACAAGAAGAAATAAGAGATACACTAGGTCTCCTTGGCACCTGTCAAAACTTTCCTAATAAGGACACAGAAAAAAAACAAATCAGAGAAAGTCTGGATAAGAGGGACTGCATTAAACTGCAGAGCTTCTGCATGGCAAAGGATATATCTAGCAAATTAACTAGGAAGCCTACAAAGTGGAAGAAGATCTTCACTAACCATACAATGGACAAAGGCCTCATATCTAAAATATATCAACAGCTCAAAAAATTGAATCACTCCAAAACTAATCTCCAAAGAAACAACTATCCCATCAAAAGATGGGCCAGCGACTTAAAGAGAGTCTTCTCTGAAGAAGAAATAAGAATGACCTATAGGCACATGAAGAAATGCTCAACATTTCTGGTCATAAAGAAATGCAAATCAAAACAACTCTATGATTCCACCTCACTCCAGTTAGAATGGCCATGATCAAGAAATCTAATAACAACATGCTGGAGGGGATGTGGCCAGGAGGGATCACTACTACACTGCTGGTGGGAGTGCAAACTTGTTTAATCACTATGGAAAGCAGTATGGCAGTTCCTCAAAAGACTAAACATAGAGCTCCCCTATGACCCAGCAATTCCACTACTTGGCATTTACCCAATCATCCAGAAACTAGGGCATACTAAATCCACTAGCACGATGTTCATTGCAACACTATTTACCATTGGAAACGTATGGAACCAATCCAGATGCCCTTCAGTTGATGAGTGGATCAACAAGATGTGATATTTATACACAATGGAATTCTATGCTGCTGTCAGAAAGAATGACATCGCCCCAGTTGTAAGGAAATGGACCGACTTGGAAAAAATTCATATTAATTCAAGTAAGCCAGACTGAAAGGAACATAGGCTCAATGGTTTCCCTTGTTTGTCATAAGCAGTAGAAACCTTGGGCTTTCCTAGCAGAGATTTACATTAGAGTAAAACCTAGATATATAAGGTCATATAGGATGACACTAAATGAAAGAACTTCCAGGATATAGAAAGAAAAGCCATACAATGAGTGATTGTTGTCCTTAATGTACTATGTTATCTCTCAACTCTTTTGCTATCCTTTGGTTATCACATAATGTTACATTATTTTACCTTGTTATCTTATATATTGTATATATGATATTTGGTTATTTGAAATAGGATACGGAAGAAGGGAAAACAAGATGAGGGTCAGGGTGGGGGAGGTAAATGGGGACCAAGACATGAGAAAAGGTGGAATTGCTGGGTCATAGGGGAGTTCTATGTTTAGCCTTTTGAGGCACTGCCACACTGCTTTCCATAGTGTTTGAACGAGTTTGCACTCCCACCAACAGTGCAGTAGTGATCCCTCCTGGCCACATCCCCTCCAGGATCTGTTATTATTCGTTTTCCTGATCCTAGCCATTCTAACTGGAGTGAGGTGGAATCTTAGAGTTGTTTTGATTTGCATTTCTTTTATGACCAGAGATGTTGAGCATTTCTTCATGTGTCTATAGGCCATTTTTGTTTCTTCTTCAGAGAAGACTCTCTTTAAGTCTTTGGCCCATCTTTTAATGGGATGGTTGTTACTTTGGAGATTAGTTTTGGAGTGATTCAATTTTTTGAGCTGTTGATATATTTTAGATGTGAGGTCTTTGTCCTTTGTTTGTTTGATGAAGATCTTCTCCCACTTTGTAGGCTTCCTAATTAATATACTAGCTATGTCCTTTGCCATACAAAAGCTCTACAGTTTAATGCAGTCCCACTTATCCAGCCTTTCTCTGATTTGTTGTGATTCTTGGTCCTTATTAAGAAAGTTTCGACCTGTGCCAAGGAGGTCCAGTGTATCTCCTATTCCTTCCTGTAAGTTTTCAGTGTGTCAGCTTTTAACTCCAGGTCTTTTATCCATTTGGAATTAATTCTAGTGCAATGTGACAAAGAAGTATCCAACTACTTGGCATTTACCCAACCATCCAGAAAGAAGGGCATACTAAATCCACTAGCACAACAATGTTCATTGCATCACTATTCACCATACCAAAGATATGGAACCAACCTAGATGTCCCTCAGTTGATGAGTGGATCAACATGTTGTGCTGCTCTCAGAAAGAATGACATCACCCCATTTGTTAGGAAATGGAAAGACTTAGAAAAAATCCTATTAAGTGAAGTAAGCCAGACTCAAAGGAACTTAGGCTCAATGGTTTCCCTCATTCGTCATAATCAGTAGAAACCTTGGGCTCTAGTAGCAGAGATCTGCAATAGAGCAAAATCTTGATACATAAGGCCATATAGTATGAAGCTAATTGAAAGGACCTCCAGGATATTGAAACAAAAGCCATATAACGAATGATTGTTGTCTTTAATGTACTATGTTGTCTCTCATCTCCTTTGCTGTCCCTTGGGTATCTCATATTGTTATAGTATCTCACTTTGTTATCTGATATATTGAATTTATTTGTATTTGGTTATTTGAAATTTGATAGGGAAGGGGGGAAAACCAAGACGGGTGGGGGGTGTGGGGGGGAAGGTAATGGGTACCAAGACATGTGAAAGGGTATCAATGTATGTGAATTAATGCATGTTCTGTCTGGCAAATATCATGTAACCCTTTTACTAATTACAATAAAAAAATAAAATAAATAAAAAAAGATTCAGGAAGCAGTAGAGCTATAATAATGAGCCAAACACAACAAGTTCAAGACCAACACTGCTGCCCATTAAAACATGCCTCACGGACTTTCCCGCCAACTTGAACTTTGATCCTCAATCTCAGTGGACTGCGCAGGTAAGATTCCACTTGGGAGCCATGTTTCAAAATTCTTTAATGGGGCCCTCTCTCTTTCACCTTCCTTTTCATTTATTGTACTGTTCCTGGTTTTTGTTTTTGTTTTTTTTGTACAAACCTAGCAGCCTAATACTTTGAAGGACAGTACAATTTCTGGATTTTGAGTGGTAATTGTACGTATATTTCTCACAGGGAATTTCTTCATTTGGCTGGTTTTGAACAGCGATCCTCAACTCTCAGCTTTCTAAGTAGCTAGGATTATAATAAAATAACCTAGAACATTTAAAAAAATTCTGAGGGTTAAATTTTCTTCCTTCTGGAAAACCATATTACAGATGGATTTCCTGCCTCCTGGGATCAGCTCCTGGTTTGTACAATGCACTCAGGACACTTTTGAGGTCCCTGTTCCTCAGGCTGTAGATGAAGAGGTTCAGGAGAGGAGTGATCACTACTGTGTACATCACTGAGGACACAGCACTGCCCCTGGGGGAATGTGACACAGTTGATCCAAAATAAATACCCAATGCTGTCCCAAAGAATAAACACACCACTGACAGGTGAGAGCCACAGGTGGAGAAAGCTTGGTACTTCCATCCTGGTGATGGAATTCTCAGCACCGAAGAAATAATTTTATAGTAAGAGAAAAAATGCCTGAGATTGGCAAGAGCCCAGATATGATACCAACAAAAAATTTAAATAAGTCATTTGTGAGTGAGTGCTTACAGGAAAGATCCAGGATTTGAAAAGGGTCACAGAAGAAATTTGAGATTTCCAATTCCTTGAAACCAGTTATCTGTAATGCCATCCACACGTGCACCTGTCCATCCAAGAGGCTGATGACAAGTGACAACAGAACCAAGGAGACACAGAGACGAGGGTTCATGATGAGAGGGTAATTCAGGGGGTGACAGATGGCCACAAAGCAGTCATAGGCCATCACATTAAGAAGCATAGCGTCCATACAGCAAAAAATGATGAAGAGACACATCTGTGTGAGGCAGCCGGCATAGGAGATGGCTCTGCTGTGACTCTGCAGGTTCATCAGCATCTTGGGGATGATGGTGGAGATGAAGCAGATGTCATCCAAGGAGAGGATGGAGAGGAAGAAGTACATGGGGGTGTGGAGGTGGAGGTCATTGGTGATGGCCAGGATGATGAGCAGATTTCCCAGCACAGTGATCAGGTACATGGACAGGAACAGTCCAAAGAGGATGGGTTGTAATTTTGGATCCTCTGAGATTCTCAGGAGAAGGAAATCTGTAACCTGGGTTAGATTTCATGCTTTATATCACTTGGGCAACTGCTCATAAACAAAAAAACATCTTGTTAGGAAAATGAAGCACATATCCAGAATTTGTCAGCTCTAAATATTTGAAACTCAAGTATACATAAGTTTGATTTTTGCACCACCTATGCAGTCCAATATACTAAGGAATGTTTGTGAATTGTGGCAACCCCTTACTTCTAGAATTTTCTCTCTCTGAGATACCTTGGTCCTTAGACTTTTGTCTACATGTGTGCTCAGGGATACACAGCGGTGTTGCAAAGCCAAGAATAACTGGGCCGGTAGAACAAGATGCCTGACAGTACAACACACCCTTGTGTAGTGTGGGGGAGCAGGTTCCAAGGCACCAGGGGGTATTTAAAAGTTTTATACATTTGTGATGCAGGTCTCTATCTAGGAGCCTATTTTTTGGAGCCAGTCCCCTGCCCTACGCTCTTGAAATCCCTCCCTGACAGGGTGGGAGAGTGGGCTTTCCTATATAGATTGAGATTCTGGGTTGTAAATGGGGCTGGAGGATTTGTGGATGATCCCCTGGGGGAAGGGCCAGCAGTAGGCCAAGCCACTAGAGCAATATTAAGTTCGGAGACCACAGTAGAGTCCCATCCATTAGTACAATGAATATTGTTTAATCTACCGGAAAGGAAACCCAATCCTATTCATTCTTATTCATCTCTACTGTGACCGCAGGCAGGCACAAATATACTTCTGGTTCTTCTGCACTTGCCTCTTCTTGTATTATGATATTTGCATGGAAATGAGTAGGCATGGAAATGTGGTATTGAGTGAAATAAGTCAGGCTCAGAGAAACAAAGTACAGTTATCCTTCTCTAAAACATGGAAATTAGATCTCAATTATCAAGATGTATGAATACATATAGGGTCATGTGTATCAATGCATAAACCAATTGAGTAAAG
Source organism: Megascapheus bottae (assembly GCF_031878675.1). Classification (NCBI taxonomy): domain Eukaryota; kingdom Metazoa; phylum Chordata; class Mammalia; order Rodentia; family Geomyidae; genus Megascapheus; species Megascapheus bottae. The sequence goes on from NC_143509.1 coordinate 9,891,521, forward strand.
TGTAGTAGGAAAGGATTCCTATGGAATAACTCCATTCATCAACGCATCTGTTGTTTAACCATATGAATAAGAGGAAGTTAAAAAAAACCTCTCTTTAAATATATACAATTTTCCAGGGGCCGGTGGCTCATTATTCTAGAGAATAAGGTCTGAGAACCACAGGTGAAAGTCTGATGGAGCAGGGATGTCTGAGAAACACTTCTCCTCAATTAACTAGTCAAAAGCAGGAAGTGGAGCTGTAGCATTCAACAAAAATCCCAAGGACAACACTTAGGCCCTGAGTTCCAGCCCCAGAACCTACGTGCAGAACCTGTGTGCATACACACATGTACACACCACATAAGGTGAAACATATGAAATGAGAAAGAATAGTGTAAGTACAAGAGCTATGAGGACACTGGGCATATCTGTCAATACTTTCATTGACGTAATGTCCTCTTGTCATTTTCATCATTATCCTTCCTCTTCCTCTTCCTCTCCTCCTTCTCCTCCTCCTCCTCCTCCTCCTCCTCCTCCTCCTCCTCCTCCTCCTCCTCCTCTTTCAGGAGATCTTAGGAACCTGGTTGAACCATTTTTATCCTGCTGCTTTTGGTGAGCTACAAATGAGAATGAAAAGCACAGTAGGTAAAGTATTCTCCATTACATATATTGGTACCCCTAACCTTCAAACTCTACCTGCAAATTCACTGAGGACATACACTTTCCAGTCTCCTTGTGTGCAAGGGTTTACAAGGGCATCCTCACCCCCTGTGATACCCAAACCATCCTACCTGTCCTCATGCTGCAGATAAGACATTTCTGAAAGTCCTTCACCACCCATCCCACCCCACTCAATTGCTTAAGCTGCTTCTGTCCTCGCTATGGCCCAGGTGGACAGATCTGAGGACCCCAGATCTGGTGCCCAGCACAAGAGCAGCTCTGTCCTCAGGAAAGAGATGAAGACATAGAAGGAGCAGAGATGGTAGTGATGAGGAGAAAGATATAGGACCAGTGTCCTGGAGACAGGGAAGACAAGGCTCATCCTTGACTTCTATATGGCCTTGGAGTATTAATACCCACAGGTCACAATTAACCAACTTGTGTGTATTAACAGGCCAAGTCTCTGGACATTTCCAACACAGGGCTGGCATAATCATAAACAAAAATCCATAACAGTATGAAGACTGTTTTGTCTAGCAAGAAAATTTATATATTTTTTCTTTTTATATTGTAATTAATAAAAGGGTTACATGATAAGCCAGACTCAATTAGGCTCAATGTTTCCCCTCATTTGTCATAATCAGTAGAAACCTTGGGCTGTACTAGCAGAGATCTGCAATAGAGCAAAACCTTGATATATAAGGCCATATAGTATGAAGCTAATTGTTCTTTGTTTTTGTTTTTTTTGCCAGTCCTGGGCTTGAGCTCAGGGCCTGATCAATGTCCTTGGACTTTCTCAAGGCTAGAGCTCTACCACTTGAACCTCAGCACCACTTCCGGCTTTTTTCTATGTATGTGGTACCAAGGAATCGAACCCAGGTCTTCATGCATGCTAGGCAAGCAATTTAACCACTAGGCCAAACTCCCAGCCCCAGTATGAAGCTAATTGAAAAGACCTCCAGGATACTGAAACAAAAGCCATACAATGAAAATTTATAGATTTAAACTTTGGTCATTTATACTTATTTGATGAAGGGCAGAACCATTTTGTTTTCATTTTCATTGGCATTAATATATGCTTTACCAAACCCTTATGTAGTATGTACATCTAGAGAGTAACATTTATAATATTTGTATTATTCCACAATTTCAAGACAGAGGAATCGAAAAATAAGAAAAAGAATCTCAAAGAATGGATTCTGTATGGGTGGAACTAGAAGATTATCAGCTGCAGTGTCATCTGATGTTGTAGGTTTTGATGAGATGCCAGAGGACAGGCTGCAGATGGGCTCTCCTACCATCATGGACCCTGATTTTCAGAACTCTCAATTAGAAAAATTAATCCAAAGCTTACGAATCTCAATCCACTCACTAACATGGATAAAGTGGGAGGGGGAAGAATATCCAATACAGTAGTTTTTAGCCTTTTTCTCTGCTAAACAAAGATTCCAAGCTCTATGACAGATGACAGCATCAAAAATATGGTGAATTGGGGGTCTGAGAGTTCGGCCTAGTGGTAGAGTGCTTGTCTAGTGTGGACAAAAACCCAGATTCTATTCCTCAGTACCACATACATAGAAAAAAACAGGAAGTGGTGCTGAGGCTCAAGTGGTAGAGCTCTAGCCTCGAGAAAGTCCAAGGACAGTTCTCAGGCCCTGGGCTCAAGACCAGGACTGGCAATACATACATACATATATATATATATACATGTAATATATATATATTATATTTATATATGGCGATTTGGGTCCAGGAGTATGCCTAGATGGACAGTGATTGCCTAGCATGCAAATACTGTATGATATGCACAGAAAATGCTGGAAGTGGTGTTGTGGCTCAAGTGACCTTGATCTCCAGCCTTGAGGAAGCCCAGGGACAGTGTCATGACCCTGTGTTTAAGCCCAAGGATTGGCAAGAAAATATGGCTGATTATAGCATACAGAGGAGTGCAATTCCAAATTGTAAGCCATTTGAGTAGTCCCCAAACAAATTAACAACAGAAATATTCTGAATATCAGTGTTTTGAGTGGCTTTCCATTAGGAGGTACCAAAATGAATGGAAACAAGGAGCCACAGGATAATGCAGTCATAATAATCATGTTCATGTGTGTAAAAATGAAATTTGGATCGCAATGTGCATATTGGTGAAAGGGTAGGTGGAAGAGAAGGCTGAAGGAGATTAATCTGATGAAGATACTTTGTACAAGTGTGTGGACATGTTAATCTGAAATGTGTTTCTACAAGGAAGTTAAGATAAAAAGTGTTAAAGAGAGAAAGTAGCTTAGTCAAATCATTAAATGATATACTTTTCCTGATTTTAGAGGGAATGGCTTTAGATTTTCACCATTAAGTGTAATAATAGCAGTGGGTTTCTCATACACAGCCTTTATTACATGGAGGAATGTTCCCTGCATTCCTAGTTTCTCCAGAGCTTTTAACATAAAGGGGTGTTGGATCATGTCAAATGCCTTTTCCGCATCTATTGAGACAATCATGTGATTTTTGTCCTTGCTCCTGTTGATGTGTTGAATTATATTAATTGATTTGCGTATGTTGAACCAGCTTTGCCTTCCTGTGATGAATCCAGTTTGATCACAGTGTATAATTTTTTTGATGAGTTGTTGTAGATGGTTGTAGACGGTTGGCCAGTATTTTGTTGAGAAGCTTTGCATCGATGTTCATCAAAGAAATAGGTCTATAGTTCTCTTTCTTTGATGAATCTCTGTCTGGTTTGGGGATGAGGGTTATACTGGCTTCACAGAATGAGTTGGTAAAGAAACCTCATTTTCAATTTCGTTGAAGAGCTTGAGTATTGGTGTGAGCTCTGCTTTGAAGACCTTATGGAATTCAGCTGTGAATCCATCTGGCCCTGGGCTTTTCTTAGGTGGAAGTTCTCTAATCTCCAAAGTAACAACCATCCCATTAAAAAATGGGCAAAAGACTTAAAGAGAGTCTTCTCTGAAGAAGAAACAAAAATGGCCTATAGACACATGAAGAAATGCTCAACATCTCTGGTCATAAAAGAAATGCAAATCAAGGCCAGGATGAGGAAAACGAATAATAACAGATGCTGGAGGGGATGTGGCCAGGAGGGATCATTACTACACTGTTGGTGGGAGTGCAAACTCGTTCAACCACTATGGAAAGCAGTGTGGCAGTGTCTCAAAAGGCTGAACATAGAATTCCTCTATGACCCAGCAATTCCACTACTTGGCATTTACCCAACCATCCAGAAACAAGGGCATACTAAATCCACTAGCACAACAATGTTCATTGCAGCACTATTCACCATAGCAAAGATATGGAACCAACCTAGATGTCCCTCAGCTGATGAGTGGATCATCAAGTTGTGGTATATGTACACAATGGAATTCTATGCTGCTTTCAGAAAAAACAACATTGCCCCACTTGTTAGGAAATGGAAAGACTTAGAAAAAATCTTATTAAGTGAAGTAAGCCAGACTCAAAGGAACTTAGGCTGAATGGTTTCCCTCATTCATCATAATCAGTAGAAACCTTGGGCTCTAGTAGCAGAGATCTGCAGTAGAGCAAAATCTTGATACATAAGGCCATATAGTATGAAGCTAATTGAAAGGACCTCCAGGACCTTGAAACAAAAGCCATATAAAGAATGATTGTTTTCCTTATTCTACTATGTTGTCTCTCATCTCCTTTGCTGTCCCTTGGTTATCTCATATTGTTATAGTATCTCACTTTGTTATCTGATATATTGAATTTATTTGTATTTGGTTATTTGAAATTTGATAGGGAAGGGGGGAAAACCAAGATGGGTGGGAGGTGTGGGGGGGAAGGTAATGAGTACCAAGACATGTGAAAGGGTATCAATGTATGTGAATTAATGCGCCTTCTGTCTGGCAAATATCATGTACCTCTTTTACGAATTACAATAAAAAATAAATGTTATACTTTTTAACTATCATCAGTGATGTCTGTGAAATGAAAACTTTTGTAAAAACTGTTCCAGTTCAATATATATGGAGAGCGAAGTACACAAGTATCATCAGCACATAATCATCTCCCCATAATTAAAAATAATACATGATGAGCCACACATTTTACATTATTTATCTTACATCATTTGATTTTTCTCAATCATGTTCTCTAAATCAATAAACCTTCTGGAACATAAGATAGCTGAAGTCTTCATTTTTCTACCCATTCACAAATAATGTTCATTTATTGATTTTCCTCATGAAAAATAATTTAGCTGTGTGCCTGTGGTTCACACCCAGAATCCAAGAAACTCAAGAGGCAGAGACCTAAGAATTTCACTTTCAAAGCCATCTAGGTCAGAAAGTCTATCAGAATTGTATCTCTAATTTGACACACACACACACACACACACACACACACACATACAGACACACACACACACACACACACACACACATGCACACACAAACACACACCCAGCCAGAAGTGCAGCTATGGCTCACAGAGTAGAAAAATATCCCTGAGCAAAAAACGCTCAGGGACAGTGTACAGAACCTGAGTTCATGAACCAGCACTGGTTCAAACAATCAAACAAACCACAAAAAGTACCCACCTTACTTTTATTAGTCAGGAACTAGAGGCTCACCCCTGAGATCTGGGCATCTGGCCAGACATGGTTTTAAGGATCACTAGATGCTAGCCGGTGCTGTGGATCAAGCCAGTAATCCTAGCTTCTCAAGGGGCTGAGACCTGTGGATCAAGGTCCAAACTCAGCCTGGGCACAAAAGGACTTGAGACTCTCATTTCCAATTTACCTCTAGAAAATGGCAAGTGGGGCTTTGGTCAATGGTGGGCAGTGGCCTTGATGTGAAGAGCTCAGGGACAGCACCCAAGATGAGTTCACCCGCCTTGACCCAAAAAGAACAAAGCCCTGGTGCCTATCTATAAAATAACTAAAAACAAAAGAGCTGGCCTTACATCATTAGCCAAGAAATGAGAAAACCCTGAGTTCAAACACCAGTGCTACCAAAACCAAAATGATCTGTTTTTCTCCACTATTATTGAGGTAAAATATCCATGATAGAAAATTCACATCCAACCATTGTAAAATTCAGTTTGTGGGGTGACCATCTCCAGACTTGCATGATCTTTACAAACTAAAATATTATACATAAAAAACAAATGAATCCTTCCTCATGAATATCCTTGACCCAGTGCTCCTGTGTCATCAATTCTACTAAAGAAACCAGACAAATACTAAGAATGTGTACAGACAGGTAGGATTTACAGGAATGAGGGTTATTTTTTTCCTCTGCAAAAATATTACAGATGGATTTTTTACCTCCTGATGTCAGCTCGTGGTTTCAACAACCTGCTCAGGACACTTTTGAGGTCCCTGTTCCTCAGGCTGTAGATGAAGGGGTTCAGGAAAGGAGTGACAACTGTGTACATCACTGAGGACACAGCATTACCCCTGGGAGAATGTGACACAGCTGATGCAAAATAAACTCCCAATCCTGTCCCAAAGAATAAACACACCACTGACAGGTGAGAGCCACAGGTGGAGAAGGCTTTGTACTTCCCTTCTGATGATGGGATTCTCAGCACTGAGGAAATAATTTTATAGTAAGAGAAAAGGATTCCAAAGATTGGAGGAAATCCGTATATGGTAGCAGCAACATATTTGAAAATAGCATTTGTGCGTGTGTCTTTAGAGGAAAGATCTAGGATTTGAGAAGGGTCACAGAAGAAATTTGGGATTTCCAATTCCTTGAAATCGGTTATGTGTAACACAATCCACATGTGCAGGTGTCCATCCAAGAAGCTGATGAAAAATGACAGAAGAACCAAGGAGACACAGAGACGAGCGTTCATGATGAGAGGGTAATTCAGGGGGTGACAGATGGCTACAAAGCGGTCATAGGCCATCACAGTAAGAAGCATAACATCCATACAGCAAAAAATGATGTAGAAGCACATCTGTGTGAGGCAGCCTGCATAGGAGATGGCTCTGCTGTGACTGTGCAGGTTCATCAGCATCTTGGGGATGGTGGTGGAGATGAAGCAGATGTCATCCAAGGAGAGGATGGAGAGGAAGAAGTACATGGGGGTGTGGAGGTGGAGGTCATTGGTGATGGCCAGGATGATGAGCAGATTTCCCAGCACAGTGACCAGGTACATGGACAGGAAGAGCACAAAGAGCATGGGTTGTAATTTTGGATCCTCTGAGATTCTCAGGAGAAGGAAATCTGTAACCTGGGTTAGATTTTGTGCCTCTATATCACTTGGGCAACTGCTCATAAACAAAAAACATCTTGTTAGGAAAATGAAACACATATCCAGAAATTGTCAACTGTATACATTTGAAATTCAAGTACATACAAGTTTGAATTTTAGACCACACATGCAATACAATATACTCATGAATGTTGGTAAAGTGTGACATTCCGTTACTTCTAGAATCTTCTCACTTTGGGACACCTTGTTCCTCAGGATTTTTCTACATGTGATACATAGCTGTGTTGAAAGCAATGAACAACTGGGCTGGCTAGAGCAAGATCACCTGACAGTACAGCACACCCTTGTATTGTGGCGGGAGCAGGATCCAGGGCAGCAGGGGGGAATCTAAGCATTTTACACATTTAGGATGCATGTCTCTGTCTAGGAGCCTATTTTTGGAGCCAGTGCCCAGACCTAGGCTCTAGGAAGCCTATCCATTGAAAGGGTGGGAGAGTAGGCTTTCCTATAGCGATTGAGATTCCGGGTGGTAAACTGGGCTGGAGGATTTGTGGACCATCATCCACTGGGGGAAGGGCCACCAGTAGGTCAAGCCACTAGAGGAATATTGGGTTAGGAGAACAAAGCAGATTCCCAGCCATTAGTGCAGTGAATATTTTTTATCCCAATGAAAAAACCCAATCCCATCCAATTCTTATTCATCTCTGACATCAAGCAGGCACAAATCTACTTCTGGTTTCTCTGCACTTGCCTTTACTGGTATTATGGCATTTGTGGGGAAATGGGTAGGTCTGGGAATGTGATACTGAGTGAAATAAGTCAGGCTCATAGAAACAAAGAACGCTGAACATTCTCTTAAACATGGAAATTAGATCTCAATTATCAAGGTGTATGAATACATACAGGGTCTTATGTATCAATTCACAAACCAATTGAGTAAAGTATGGCAAGAAAGGATTCTGATGGAATAACTCCTTTCATCAACTCATCTATTGTTTAACCAAATGAATAAGAGGAAGGTAAACAGCCTTCTCTTTAAAAATATTGTTTCAGAGGCAGATGGCTCATAAGTCTCATCCAAACTATTCAAGGGGCTGAGGCATGAGATTCACAAGTGGAAGCCATTCTGGGGCAGGGATGTCTGAGAAACACTTGTCTTCAATTAACTAGTAAAAAGCAGGAAGTGGAGCTGTAGCTTTGAGCAAAAACCTCAGGGACAGCACCTAGGCCCTGAGTTCCAGCCACCAAACCTACATATGTACTTGCACATAAACACACACACACACACACACACACACACACACACACACACACACACACCACAAAAGGTTAAGCATATGAAATGAGAAAGAATGTCCTAAGAACAAGATCTCCAAGAGGGACACAAGGCATATCTGGCAGTAGTTTCATTGATGTAACATCCTCTTGTCATTTTCATCACCATCACAATCTTCCTCCTCCTCCTCGTCCTTCTCCTCCTCCTCCTGCTCCTCCTCCTCCTCCTCTCCCTACTATTTCTACTCCTCCTCCTCCTCTTTTCAGTCAGCCTCTATGAAAACTTAGGAAACTGGTTTGAACCATTTATATCCTGCTGCATTTGGTGAGCCACAAATGGGAATGAAAAGCACAGTAGGTGAATAATTCTCCATTATATATACTGGTACCCCTAACCTTCAAACCCTACCTGCAAGTTCACTGAGGACATACACTTTCCAGTCCCCTTGTGTGCAGGGATTTACATGGGCATCCCCACCCACTGTGATGCCCAAACCATCCTACCTGTCCTCATGCTGCAGAGAAGACATTACTGAAAGTCCTTCACCACCCATCCCACCCCACTCAATTGCTTAAGCTGCTTCTCTCCTCAGCTTTGGCTCAGGTGGACATATCTGAGGACCTCAGATCTGGTGCTCAGCACAAGTGCAGCCTCTGTCCTCAGGAGAGGAATGAAGACACAGAAGGAGCAGAGATGATGGTGATGAGGAGACAGATATAGGACCAGTGTCCTGGCGACAAGGGAAGGACAGTTCATCCTTGGCTTCTATATGGCCTTGGAGGATTAATACCCACAGGTCACAATTTACCAATATGTGTGTATTAACAGGCCAAGTTTTGGACATTTGACACACAGGGCTGACAGAATCATAAAAAAAAATCCATGCCAGGTTGAAAATTGCTTTGTCTAGCAAGAAGATTTATAGATTTAAACTTTGGTCATTTATACTTATTTGATGAAGGGCAGAACCATTCCGTTTTCATTTTCATTGGCATTAAAATATGCTTTACCAAAGCCTTACATATTATGGACAAACTAGAGTAACGATTATAATATTTGTGTTGTTGTACAATTGATCCACACAAAACATCACCAAGAATATCATTGTTCTACCCTGCGAGTTTTATTTATTTTATAATTATTTTATTTATATGATCATTATTTATACAAACATACCCTTAACTTCCCAGGACGAAATACCTGCAAACACCCAGCTGAGTCCCCATATGATGTAGCAGAGTCCCTGGATTCACTGTAGCACAAATAATGGTAATGAATTGAACTTGCACCCCTTGGAATGATCCAGAGGTCAGAAACATAAAGCAATAAGTGCCCAGAGGCCTATGGATGTGAGAAGGATTCTTAGTGGCACAGATTCCCCATTATGATGAGGAACCGGGTAGCCATATGGGAGGAGAGCAGCCTGGAAAAAAAAGAAAAAATCAATATGAAGGATGTGAGGATTCTGCTGTTGGTAGATTATCAGACATGGATGGAATCATCCCAGAGCATCCTCAGTGGGCCAATGGAGCCAGGAAATGTGGTATACATATATATATATATATATATATATATATATATATATATATATATATATAGTCATCCATTAGTGAGGAAAACATTGTATCATTTGGAAAGATCTGGAAAAAAATTATGTTAAAGAGAGTAAGTTAGGCTCAGAGAGATAAAGGATTTATGTTTTCCCTTGTATGTGCAAGGTTCATTTAGCTCACAAACTCCTTAGTAAATACGTTGGGCTGTATGATCTTGTATAAAAATGTATTCACTGATACATGGTAGAGTCCAGAAGACCTCAAATGGTGTAATTCCATAGAAAGGCAAAATCAATGTTTATTCAACTTTAGAGTTTCCTGATGAATTAACCATTCTGAGCACATTTTATTTTGTTTATTCCAGTTTCAATAAATAATGAAAACTCCAACTTATAAAAAATAGAAAACAATAATAGAACAGGCATCAATTCCTTTTTAATATCTTTTATTTTTTATTTTTTAATATTTTTATTGTAATTAATAGAAGGGTTACATGATATTTGTCAGATAGAAGGTGCATTAATTCACATACATTGATACCGTTTCACATGTCTCGGTCCCCATTACCCTCCCCACCACCCCCCTCTTGGTTTTCCCCCTTCCCTGTCCAATTTCAAGTAACCAAATAAAAATGTATCCAATATATCAGATAACAAAGTGAGATATTGTGACAATATGAGATAACCAAGGAACAGCAAAAGAGATGAGAGATAACATAGCACATTAAGGACTGCTGTCAGAAAAAACAACATCGCTCCAATTGTTAGGAAATTGAAAGACTTAAAAAAATCATATTAAGCGAAGTAAGCCAGACTCAAAGGAACTTAGGCTCATTGGTTTCCCTCATTCATCATAACCAGTAGAAACCTTGGGCTCTACTAGCAGAGATTTGCAATAGAGCAAAATCTTGATACATAAGGCCATATAGTATGAAGCTAATTGAATGGACCTCTAGGATATTGAAACAAAAGCCATATAATGAATGACTGCTGTCCTTAATATCTTTTTATTGTAATTAATAGAAGGGTTACATCATATTTGCCAGACAGAAGGGGCACTACGTAACAAAGAACAGGCATCAATTCTGCAGATATTGAATCTGTTGTATAAAATATTTCTGTAGATTTCCCATGAAATATTTTATAGGACAGAACTGTGTCCATGAAGAAAACATGAACCAATATAGCAGTGAAATTCACTAGGGAAAATGTTGAAAGTGAACTATACAACTTGAGGGGACTAGGTTCCAGGAGGGAAAACACTGGGAGAAAATGATGGAGCAGATGATACTTCTCAAGAAGAAATGCACTCAATTCCTGAGTTACACAACCTTCACCCCTCTGTACATCACCTTTCAATAAAAAAGAAAAGAACTATGGCCATGAATTTGTGTGTGTGTTCATATGTGTGTATGTGTGTATGTGTGCGTGCATGTGTGTGCCAGCTCACGTGCGTGTGTGTGTGTGTGTGTGTGTGTGTGTGTGTGTGTGTGTGTGTGTGCAAGTTCTGGGACTTGAAATTAGGCTCTGAGGTTTGTTTGCTCAAGATTGGTGTTCTGGGGGGCCGGGAGTTTGGCCTAGTGGTAGAGTGCTTTCCTAGCATGCACGAAGACCCGGATTCAATTCTTTGGGACCCCACATACATAGCAAAAAGCTGGAAGTGGTGCTGAGGCTCAAGTGGTAGAGTGCTAGCCTTGAGAAAGTCCAAGGACAGTGCTCAAGCCCTAAGCCCAAGCCCAGGACTGGCAAAAAAAAAGATTTGTGTTCTGCTACTTGAGCCCCAGCTACTCTTATGCTTTTTGTGCCTTTAGTTGGAGGAAAGAGTCTCACAAAATGTCCTTTCTGGCTGGCTTCAAACTCTAATCTCCATATCATAGTCTCCTGAGTAGCTAGTAGTGGAGGTGTGAGCCACCAACAACCAGCTTTTTAGTCTCTATTTTCAAACAGTAAATTGCATTTCAGTGTTGCCATGGACATGGTAATTTCTATGCCTGCTTTCTTTCTAGTGTTGTGTATCTTTAAAGTAGAAGCAAATAGTAGGGCTTCAAGACCTGAGCAACCAAAAGAAAATTCTAGAGGTTCAGGAAATATCCCATGGAGAATGATTTCAGAAGCTTTGGCCTCAGGTGGTAAATACAGCTTACAAATATTCCAACTCAGTAGGCTCATAGCCTTTGTTGTTTCTCAAGAGTTTTTTTTCAACAGTTGTCCAAGCGGCATAGAAGCTGGCAGTCTCAAAACCGTCACACAGTTCCATCTCCTGAGATTCTAAGATGACCCTGAATTACAGCCCTTCATGGTTAGGCTCTTCCTGTCCATGTACCTGATCACTATGCTCAGAAAATCTGCTCATCATCCTGGCTGACATCTCTGATCCCCACCTCCACACTCCCATGTAGTTCTTCTCTCCATCCTCTCCTTGCATGACATCTGCTTCACCTCCAACACCAAGTTGCTGGCGGACCTCCAGAGTCACAGCAGAACCATCTCCTTTATGTGGTGGTAATATGCTTCTGACTGCCATGTCTTTTGTCAGGGTTGTGGCCATTTGTCACACTCCACATTACCAAGTCACCCGGAACCCTCATCTCTGTGGCTCCTTAATTGGATGTATTTTTCCCTCAGTCTTATTGACTCCTGGCTGTACTATCCCTTACTGTTTACTCAAAGGCAACTGCACTCCTGGCTTTTCAGTGGCTTATTGGACATGAGTCTCCTTGGCTTTGCCATCCAGGCTGATGTCAAATCTCAATTCTCAGAAGTATTAGCTAAGATTACAGGTGTGAGCTACAATATCTGCCTGATAACTTTATTGTTTGATTAACTTTTTGCATTTCACATTGTGTGTGTGTGTGTGTGTGTGTGTGTGTGTGTGTGTGTGTGTGTGTGTCTGTGTAGGCAGACATTTTATTGTTGACTAGTAGAGAACGATGTGCTGGACTTTGGACACCCACTTATTCATTTTCTTTCTTTTTTGCCAGTTGTGGGGCTTGAACTCAGGGCCTGAGCACTATCTTTGGACTTTTCTCAAGGTTAGAGCTCTACCACTTAAGCCACAGCAGCACTTTGAGGTTTTTTTCTGTGTGGGTGCTACCGAGGAATCAAACCGGGTCTTCATGCATCTCAGGCAGCACTTTTATCACTAGGCCAAACTCTCAGCCCTGGACATCCATTTTTCTATTACTCGTCTTCTATCTCTAATACTGGAAAATCCACAGAGACTGAGATAACACAGACTGATTTGTGTAATTATGTGCATTTTGCCCTGTTCCACTGAGGAGAAAAAAAACAGTTACTAATTATCCTGTCTTTTTAGTCTGTGATTTTTGTAGTCCAGTCTATATTTGTTCTTCTCCTCCTTGACTGGATCTCTGCATTGAGAAGCTTCTTAGAGAATTTGTTTTTAATCGTATTAGGTACAGCAGGCATGGGAGATCATTCAGAGCTAGATGTGTTGGTCCAGACCCTACAAAGCAGCTTTGAAACTCTGTAAGTTCTGAGGCATAGGGGAGTTAGGAAGGAAAGTGGAAAGAAAACTCTTAAAATTTTCTTTATCATCATTCAGGTGGTAGGATTGCAATATCTCAGGAAGACCATCATGAATACATAATATGCAGAGGTATAGATACATACATGACTATATGTGTGTATATGCACATAGATATACATGCATATTTCTTTTGTGTGTGCTTGGGACCTGGGTGCTGTCCTGTCATGTTTTCTCTCAGGCTAGTGCTATGCCACTTGAGCTACACTCCAAAACTGGTTTTGTGCAGGTTCGTTAGAGATAAGAGTCTCATGGTTGGCTGCCCATTGCAATCCTCAGATCTCAACCTCCTGAGTAGCTAGGATTATCGTCGTGAGTCACTAGTGCCCAGCTCCAGTTCAGAGATCCTCACTTCAAATGTCTTGACTGACACTGCATAGGCCATGTTGCAGCAGAGGCAACGGCTTCTTCCATTAGAGCCTCAGTTCTGCTCATCACAGTGGAGACGTTGATGGAAAACCCTTTGTCATGTCTATAGCATTTAGATCATGGAAATGCCCTTTTAGTTGTTCTCACTGGGCCTTGTCCATGACGAGCTACATTTCCAAACCCAAGAAGTGTGTGTGTGTGTGTGTGTGTGTGTGTGTGTGTGTTTCTTTTGACAAGACCTTACCATGTAGCCCAGGCTGGCCTTAGACTTGTGTTCCTCCTGCTTCTGCTTTCAAAGTGCTGGAATGATAAACTGTAGGTACTTCACATCATGACCACTGAATGCATCTCCTTTTGTAGGTAGGCATTACAGGAAAACCATGAAGTGGTCCAATTACCAGGGCACACACACACACACACACACACACACACACACACACACACACACAGAAGGTAACAGGCACACTGTTTTCATTCTAAACTGTCCATTTAATCTCAGTATTAGTTAATGCCAGTCCAGTTCAACTATTGTAATATTGAAAGGATATTCCATTCCCTTTTTAAAGTGACTTAAGATCTGTTTTTTCTTTTGAATGTAAACTATATCACTTTTTGATTGTATTTAATAAAAGGGTAACATGATATTGCTAGATAGAAGGTGCATTAATTCACATACATTGATACCCTTCCACATGTCTTGGTCCCATTACCCTCCCCCCCAACCCCCTCTTGGTTTTCCCCCCCTTCTCTGTCCAATTTCAAGTAATCAAATACAAATGTATCCAATATATCAGATAACAAAGGGAGATATTGTGGCAATATGAGATAACAAAGGAACAGCAAAAGAGATGAGATAACATAGCAGATTAAGGACAGCAATCATTCATTATATGGCTTTTGTTTCAATATCCTAGAGGTCCATTCAATTAGCTTCATATTATATGGCCTTATGTATCAAGTTTTTGCTCTATTGCAAATCTCTGCTAGTAGAGCCCAAGGTTTCTACAGGTTATGATGAATGAGGGAAACCATTGGGCGAAAAATGGCGGCGGTTCAGTTGGAGTCTTTCTGAGCTCTCGCCAAGATACCAGTTTGGGCAGCGTAGGGGACAGTGCATACCTCAAATTGAGCCTAAGTAAGCTTTAGCGACACACAGATCTCAGTCACAGAAGAAAAAGGCAGAAATCCGGCACAAAGAAGACAGCAGGGACCAGTTACTGCCGCTCGGAGTGGCCGAGGAGACAAAGCGGCTCTTCTGAATCTGAGCAGCAGCGTTTCTTGATGCTGTAATCTGCCAGTTGCAGACAGAGCCACACAGAGCCTGCGGGAGCCCAGAGCCGACACCCGGCTGTGCACGGACCTGCCAGCTTCACGGAACCAGAGAATCCAGCAATTTGTGAGTACCACCGAGGAGAAGTTTCCACTTCTACTCACAGATCGGCATTGGGAGGGAGCCCCTCCACCACAAACTGAGCGCAGCTCCATCTTGACTACTGGCAACGACCCAGGCCAAAGCAATTGCAACCTGAGAGGTGGTGCAGGCGGCGCCATCTTTCTAACTGGCAAAGGATTTCCCAGAGATCCCTTAGCTGGAAATCTGCCCCAGAGCTGCTGAAGTCCATCCCCCGTGCCAGCCACAAGCCTGGTAAACAAAACCCGCCCACCAATCTTTCAGCTTCCTTTACCCAAACAAACAATCGGATCCAAAAAAACCTCATAGCCAGATCACAAGAGAAAAAGACTTTCTGAACTGTTTGGATCCCGAATTTAGTGGAGACACAAGTTTCCTATCCTGCCATCCTACCCTGATCCCACCCTCCAAAAAAATATCCTGAAGAAGACCTTTTTTTTTCTTTTTTTCTTTTTTTTTTAATTTTTTTTGTTCTTTTTCTTTGTTTGGGTTTTTTTCTTTTTCTTTCTTCCACCCCATCTTTCCGTTGCATTTGTAGGTTTTCTTATTTATCTTTACCATCCTACCTACACTTTTTTTTTCTTCTCTTTTCTCTCCCACATTCCTCTGTCACTGTGGTCGTTCCTGGAAACATAGTGACATCTCTGGGTACAGTCTGAATACAAATGATATCTATATTGATACAGTCACCTGCTTTTTAATCTCCTGGTCTCAATCCTAGTATTTCTTCAGTAAGACCTCACAATAGTGAGGAACCTCCCCCCACCATTTTCTTTCTTTTTTTTTATTTTTTTGTTGTTGTTCTTTTTGCTTTGTTTTTCTTTTTTATTGCTCTGTTTGTAGTTTTGTATGTTTTTTTCGTTGTTCTTGTTTTGTGCTTGTTGTCATCTTAATTTCCTGTTTTTCCTTCTTTATTTTTAAAATTGTCCATCATTGAAATCTCCTATATCTACCTCCCTCTTTTCTTGATATATTCTTCTAATTATCCTTCTTACTTTCATACGTTTTAGCTAATACTTTCCAAACTTTGTACTCAAATACGCTACCTGCTAAACAACTTGGGTCAGATATCCTTACGCTATACCTTTTCTTCATTACTATAATAATCTTACCCTCCTACGTTATTCCTCTTGTACCTCCCCTGATCTCTCTCATACTATTTTTCTATCTCTGGTCCTCTTAACATCTTTCAACCCGTATAATGCATGGATCTATACTTGATGGCTGTTGAGCAATACTGTATATATAGGTGTTCAATGATACTCTAGATCCAGAGGGACTTAAATACAATAGAGATTGGAGTGAGAGGCTTATTGTTTTGGTCATAAATCGGTGACCACTGGTTGTAGTAGTCTGGTCTGCAAGTGTACAAAAAGAGTGATAATACCAATCAAAAATTGTGAACATCTAGTGTCTGCCAACTAAAGAGGACGAGGTTGGTTATATCTGAAAAACTATAATCGTGTTGAGTATTAATCTCGCTCCCATTTTCAAATGGGCAGAACAAGAAACTCAAGAAAAACGTCAAATCAAGGAATAACATCCCCCACCCAATATAAACAGCCAAAGGAACAGTCACTGGCAAACCTAGAGGAGACCCTTCCAAGTGCTATACAAATGTAGTTGATAAACATCTTTAATGAAAAATGTGAAAATATAAAGAAGGAGATAAGGGAGGAAGCCATAGCTAAACAAGAGGAAACCATTAACAAGGTGATAAGTGAAAGAGGAGAAGCCATAAAGGAGGCCATAATAAAGGTTTTTGAAAGAAAAATGGATGAATTCATAGAAACCACAAACAAAAAGGTGACCGAACTCCAGCAAATGTCCAAAGAGAATAAAGCTACTGAGCTAACCACTCAAAAGGAAATAAAGGAACTAAAGAAATCCTTACATGATCTAAAAGAAGAGATGCAAGGCATCAAAAATGAGCAATTAGAAGCAAGGAAGACAAAGAATAAAGTAGATAGCTTTGATAGCAGGTTAGACAATGCAGAAGAGAGAATTTCTGGTGCTGAAGATAATTTAGTTGTTTTAGAGAAAGAGCATAAAATGAGTCAATCCAAATCTAGGAAATATGAGAGAGTGCTTCAGGAGGTCCAAGATACAATTAGGAAGCCTAATTTAAGATCTGTTTTACACTTAAGTTGTCTTCATATATCTGATGTATGATTACAAGAAGGAGAGCAGGAAAATCATTAATGACTTTCATGTAAACTGGTTTTTCCCCAATTAAGAAAAATATAGGAGTACTAAGTGTAAATTATTCGCATGTCACTATTCCCATTCAAAGCATGAAGAGCCAGGGGTATTTTATTTCTTTTTGTATTTCACTGTATTTTATTGGTTTTTCTTTTTAAGTGTTTGGAGACATATTCACACAAAAAATGTAACCACTGCCACAGAATTCTTCCTCCTGGGGCTCTCAGAGGATCCTGAACTCCAGCCTGTCCTCTTTGGGCTCTTCCTGTCCATGTACCTGTTCACCGTGCTTGGAAATCTGATCATCATCCTGGCCGTCACCTCTGACCCCCACCTCCACATCCCGATGTACTTCTTCCTCTCCAATCTGTCCTTGATTGACATCGGCTTCACCTCCACTACCATCCCTAAGTTGCTGATGAACCTCCAGAGTCACAGCAGAGCCATCTCCTATGGGGGCTGCCTCACCCAGATGTCTCTTTTCATCACTTTTGCATGTACAGGTTCTGTGCTTCTGACTGTGATGGCCTATGACCGCTTTGTGGCTATCTGTCACCCCCTGCATTATTCATGCATCATGAACCTTCATCTCTGTGTCTCCTTACTTTGGGTGTCTTTCACACTTGGTCTTTTGGAATCCCTGCTACACAATCTGATTGTCTTACAGCTTACCTGCTTCAGGACTGTGGACATTGCTAATTTCTTCTGCCACCCTTCCCAGCTGCTTCACCTGGCCTGTACCGACAGCTTCAGAAATGAGATAGTCATGTGTGTTATTGGCATCCTACTTGGAGTTCTCCCTGCCTCAGGCATTCTCTTCTCCTACTGTCAAATTCTGTCCTCCATTTTGAAAATCCCATCCGCAGCAGGGAAGTACAAATCCTACTCCACCTGTGGCTCTCGCCTGTCCATCGTGAGCTTGTTTTATGGCATAGGACTGGGGGAGTACTTTGGTTCAGCTCTGTCAATATCCCCCAGAAACCATGTGGTGGCCTCAGTGATGTATGCTGTGGTCACTCCCCTGCTGAACCCCTTCATCTACAGCCTGAGGAACAGGAACATTAGCAGAGCCCTGGAGAGATTCCACACCCGTGCATTCTCTGTGTTTGCTCCTGCAGCTTCCAGGTAGGAAATTAATTGGAAAAGTTACAAAACCAACACCTATTTTTCTAATGATGCTCACTTTGCATCCCTGAATTTTCACCTTTCAGCTTTGGCTCTTTCCTCATACTTATTTAGAGAAGGATCTTGGTTGGCAGTGTTGGAGAGGGAGAATTGAACAATTTTCTAATAGGTACAAAGTTTTAGGCTGAGAGTGGTGGACAACTTGTTCAAGCAGATACAAATGACCATTACCACAGGGAAGAAAAGAATCAATATGAATAATGACACCAAACTGTGTTTGTACATGACAAATATTTTCTCATGTCTATTTTGTTTCTTTTGCCACAATGAATGGAAAGCAAAAGCTGATCAAATGTCAAGAAAAGAAGGGGTTGGGAAAAAGATATTTTATCCTTAAACTTCCTCTGGAGTGGAAGAGCTCAATGGATGCTGATGAAGGAGGTTTTTACTATTCCTTTGTGTCACATGGGCTAATTTGGGTAATTAGACTGTTAATGCATTTGGAGTCCAAGCCATTAAGAAACAACTTACCTTTTGGGCAGGGAGTTTGGCTTAGTGTTAGAATGCATGCCCGGCATGCACCAAGACCTGGATTTTTTTTCTCAATACCACATACGTTAAAGTAAGAAAAAGCCAGAAATGGTGCTGTAGCATAAGTGGCAGAGCTCTAACCTTGAGGAAGCCTAAGGACAGTGCTCAGGCCCTGAATTCAAGCTGCAGACCTGGCACTCAAAAATAGAAAAGGAAAAAATTCGCCTTTTCTTTTCCATTCTTTCTTATTTTTTGTTTGTTGTTTTTAGCAGTCCTTAAAATCTGTCTCTGGGTGCTGTCCCTGAGCTTTTACTCAAGACAAATCACTCAGGCTTGAGCCACAGCCTCCCTTCTGGATTTTTCTGAGTAGTTTCTTGAAAATAAAAGTCTCACATGACTTTCCTGTTCAGCTGGATTCAAGCCCCAATCCTCAGATTTCAGTTTTCTGAGTAGCTAGTGTTCCAGGATGGAACTGCAGATGCCTGTCTCCCTCGAGCTCTTTAATCTGATTCTTCCAGTATAGTCTGATTCTTCCAGTCTGTATGAACCATACTGTGTTCTCTTTCTGTCAGGGATGTGTGAATTAGGAAGCTCCTATATGACATTGCTTTCTCCATTGCCAGTATCCATATTAAACTCCCTGGAGCCAAAGGCTATTGATTTATGTTGAATGGAGAAAGGAATATGAGCTGAATGCACTGATTGTGATCCAGTGGAGACAAAGCATAATCCTGAAGAACAGGGGGAGGACTGGTTATTGGCCAAAGTGATTCTTCATGAGGAAAACCAGTTTAATAGTTTTCGTTGTAAGCTGGAAGAATACCAGCCATGCAACACTTAAGCTGTGATAATCATAATTACACTGGACACAGGTGGCTGCAGCCTGGGCAGGACAGTCTAGAGTCTAATCGCCATCCAAGCCCACGAAGTCAGAAATGAAGCTGTAGACTCAACTGGTAGAGTGCCAGCCTTGAGCAAAGTATCTCATGCACAGTGCCAGACCCTAAACTCGAGCTCCACTACTGGTACTACAACAACAAAAACCATGATTTGTTGTCCATGGTCACCACAGAGTGTCATTCTGTACTCTCCTTGTCTTTTATACTCCTTTGTGATATCATAGACAATAGCATCTATCGTGGCCCAAAATGGTTACATACATTGCTTCCTATGAACTCCAGTGGGAAGAGGGTGGAGTTCGTAAGGATGCATATGGGGAAGAAAGTCACCACAATATCCTGGATGAACGAGGAGGAGTTCTGCAATGCAAGGATATGAGTTATGTATTGCATGTAATTTCTGTCATATGATCTACATACGATGTTTCCGGAATATATGTTTGAAGTTACTTGTAGCATTATTGCTGTTGTTGTCATTACTTTTCAGAAATTAACATTAGAATGAATAAACATGCCAATTATTAAAGATGAATTATTAAACTTAAAATCAATAAAACATCTAGTATTAAAATAAAGTAAATGATCTTGTGAAATTAAGTACAGGTCATTAGGTAGAGAAGAATGAAGAGATAGGTGGGCAATTAGGATAGAAGTTGTTATTGGTCACAATTCATTGTACTTTTAACTTGGGATGCCGAATTGAAACCTCTTTGTACAACCATATCATGATGATGATGATGATCCTTTGCATTGCTCCTTAAAGATACTAACCCTTTGTATGCTGCTGTTAGAAAAAACAGCATCGACTCATTTGTAAGGAAATGGAGAGACTTAGAAAAAATCATATTAAGTGAAGTAAGCCAGACGCAAAGGAACTTAGGCTCAATGGTTTCCCTCATTTGTCATAATCAGTAGAAACCTTGGTCTCTCCTAGCAGAGATCTACAATAGAACAAAACCTTGATACATAAGGCCATATACTATGAAGCTATTTGAAAGGACCTCCAGGGTCTTGAACCAAAAGCCATGTAATGATTGACTGTTGTCCTTAATGTACTATGTTATCTCTCATCTCCTTTGCTGTCCCTTGGGTATCTCATATTGTTACAGTATCCCACTTTGTTGCCTGATATATTGAATTTATTTGTATTTGGTTATTTGAAATTTGATAGGGAAGGGGGGAAAAACAAGACGGGGGCTTGGGGGGGAGGGTAATGGGTACCAAGGCATGTGAAAGGGTATCAATGTATGTGAATTAATGCATCTTCTATCTGGCAAATATCAAGTAACCCTTTTATTAATTACAATAAAAATATTTTTTAAAAAGGTACTTTTTTGAATGAGAATGTAAAAATAAGCAGTCCCTATAAATTATGTCTATTATGTCAAACACATCTCTTAGGACAATCATTTTAAGATTGCGGATCAAACTATTTTAACACCTATATGGAGGAAAATTGATATTTATCTCCCATATATACCAAAATGCTCAGTGGTGGGCATTGTGGAAATGACATTTAGCCTGTAACGTTAAACTTGCAGTACATACACAATATGCCTATATTTCTACATCAGCTCTCAAACTGCTTGATAAAAATGGGAGAAATGAAGTATGTAGTTATTGTTGGAGTTTACATTTTTCTTTAAAAAAGCATTCTATCATCATAGAAATGGTGAGGTTATTGCAGATGATGCTAGCGCACAGAGCAATTTGAAAGTAAAATGGTCCCAGGCCAATATAGAAGTCTGTCTAAAATTTGAACCAGTACTAGGGCTTGTACTCTGGGTCTGGGCATGGTACCTTAACGTTTTCACTCAAAGTTCGCAATTTCCTCCTTCAACTACAGATTTCCTTGTAGCTTTAAATAGGGTCTCCATATTTTACCTGGAGATTCTCATTCAGATTCACACACCCATGCTTCTTTTTTTAATTGTTCATGGTGCTTGAACTTGAGGCCTGGGCAATGACTCTCAGCAGTCTTGCTCAGGACTAGCCATCTACCATTTTGAGCCACAGCACCACTTCCAGTGTTCTGCTGGTTAATTTTGGTAAGAGGCTCAGGGGCTTTCCTTCCCATGCTGGTATTGAATCTTATCTTCAGATCCCACACTCTTAAGTAGCTAGGAGAACAGGCATAAGCTACCAGCCTGAAATAACCTGAGCCTTGTAAAATGGGATTTGAGTAAATGCTGCTACTACATTAGTTCATTGGTTGGGAACTGATTGGCTAGACTTCAATCCTCTCAATCTCTATTCCACAGTATCAAAGATAATATGTGGGAATCACAACGCAAAGACAGGTATTTTGTGTGTGTTTGTGTGTGTGTGTGTGTGTGTGTGTGTGAGAGAGAGAGAGAGAGAGAGAGAGAGAGAGAGAGAGAGAGAGAGAGAGAGAGAGAGAGAGTCCTGGCCCTTGAACTCAGGGCCTGAGCACGGTCCTTGGGCTTTCTCAAGGCCAGATCTCTACCGCTTGAGCCACAGAACCACTTCTCAATTTTTTCTGTGTATATGATACTGAAAAATTGAGCCCAGGTCTTTGTGCAGGCTAGGCAAGTACTCTACCACTCGGCCAAACTCCCAGCCCCTAGGACTGAGTTTTGACAAGCAATATATTTAGATTAAAGCTAGATGCCAGTGGCTCTTGTTTGTAATTCATGCTAATTGTTTTAGGAGTTTGAATGATGGCCAGACCTTAAGATGACAAGCTAGGGGCACCAGGTGCCTGTGGCTCACTCCTGTAATCCTAGCCACTCAGGAGAGTGAGCTCTGAGGATTAGGGTTCAAAGACAGCTCAGGTAGGAGAATCTGTGATAATTTCACCTCCAAAGTATCATGAAACGGCCAGAAATGGAGCTGTGATTCAAGTTGTAATGTCCATCCAGCCAAGAGCACTAAAGTTCAAGAAAAGTACCCAGGTCTTGGTTCGACGCCAAGTGTGCACACACACACACACACAACACACACACGCACACACATATACACACATGCACACACACACACAACACACACATGCACACAAACACACACAAACACAACACACACAAGCACACACACGCAAACACGCACAGCACACACACATACACACACATACACACACAACACACACAGGCACACACAAAGACACACACAACACATACAACACACACACGCACATGCACACACACAACACACACACACGCACACACATACATATGCACGCGCACACACACGCACACACACATACACACATGCACACACACATACACACACACGCACACCACACACACATGCACACACACACACACACACACAGGTTGGAGAACCCTACTGCCTAGTGTCCCAGCGTGGTGCTAATGTGGGTATCAAGGCTAAGTGGTAATGGCTTCCACTGAAGTCTCTTCCCTTGGCTGGAGTAATGATGTTGATTTGGGGTTTTCTCTCTGAAAAGTGTCCTTCTCACTTTATCTTGAGGAATTTTTCAAAGGAACAAGTTATTCTTATTCACTTTGCTGGTTACGTGCATCAGTAAATTTTCTGCCCTGTTATACAGCTTATGTATACATTTTCCTAACAAGAGATTCACACACACACACACAGACACACACACACACAAAAGTGGAACTGTGGTACAATTGGTAGAGTGCTAGCCTTGAGCAAAAAGCACAAGGACATTTGCTTGACCTTTAGTTCAAGTCCTAGAAATAGTGCAAATAAATAGCATAACCAAAAAAGCATCCACCTCACTTTTATTAACCAAGAGCTAGAGGCTCACACCTTTAATCAGAGATATATAGAGGGCTGGGATCTCTAGATCTGGCCAGACTGTGGCTAGAAAAGCACTTGATCTCATCTATAAAATAACTATTTTTTTAAAAAAAGATAGATGGCACACCGTTTGGTTAGCAATCAGAAAGCCCTGTTCAAACCTCAGTATTATGAAAACCAAAAAAAGAAAAGAAAAGAAAAGTAGACAGGAATATATAAAGAAAATTTATATAATAAAAACTTTACAACTCAACAACTGTAAAATTCAGTTTGTAGACTGACCTTCTAGACACTCATCATCTTTACAAACTAAAATTTCATACATTAAAAAAATGAGCTCCTCCTTCATAAATGCCCATTGACTTGGCTCCAATCTTCTTCCAGTGCTAATTGGTCAAGAACTGTACAAATGAATCCAAACAAACAATATGTGCAGACAGAAAGGACTTAGAGGTCTACAGGCTAAAAGTTCTTGCTTTTGTAAAACCACAATATTCATAGATCTCCTAGTCAGCTCCTGGTTTGTACAACCTGCTCAGGACTCTTTTGAGGTCCCTGTTCCTCAGGCTGTAGATGAAGGGGTTCAGGAGAGGAGTGACCACTGTGTACATTACTGAGGACACAGTGCTGCCCCTGGGAGAATGTGACACAGCTGACTCAAAGTAGACACCCAATGCTGTCACAAAGAATAAGCAGACCACGGACAGGTGAGAGCCACATGTGGAGAAGGCTTTGGACTTGCCTCTTGAAGAGGACATTCTCAGCACTGAAGAAATGATCTTGTAGTAAGAGAAAAGGATCCCTAAGATAGGAAGGAAACCGTTTATTGTACCAAAAATGTATTTAAAAAAATCATTTGTGAATGTGACCTTACAGGAAAGACCCAGGACTTGAGAGGGGTCACAGAAGGAACTTGGGATTTCCAATTCCTTGAAATCGGTCATCTGTAATGCCATCCACACATGCATCTCTCCTTCCAAGAAGCTGGCAAAAAGTGACAGCAGAACCAAGGAGACACAGAGATGAGGGTTCATGATGAGAGGGTAATTCAGAGGGTGACAGATGGCCACAAAGCGGGCATAGGCCATCTCAGTCAGAAGCATAACATCCATGCAGCCAAAAATGAGAAAAACAGACATCTGGGTGAGGCAGCCTGCAAAGGAGGTGGCTCTGCTGTGAGTCTGGATGTCCACCAGCATCTTGGGGACGGTGGTGGAGGTGAAGCAGATGTCAGACCAAGACAGAATGGAGAGAAAGAAGTACATGGGAGTGTGGAGGTGGGGGTCAGTGGTGACAGCCAGGATGATGAGCAGATTTCCGAGCACTGTGATCAGATACATGGAGAGGAACAGCCCAAACAGTGTGGGTTGCAGCTCAGGGTCATCTGAGGGTCCCAAGAGATAAAATTCTGAGATACGAGTTTCATTCTTCAGCCTAATGTTTATTAGACACCTTGATGTATAATGAAAGCAATAATTAACGAAGAACTCAGAATTCTTCAATCATATTGAATTTAAGTATTCATTGTTCATGACTATATCCCATCGATCATATTGTTAGTTGTCACAACCCCAATCATCCTTGATTTCTTCTCTTTCATTTACTCTATTTTATGTATTCATTCTAAACTATGGTAGAATATTACAATATTCTTTTTCTTTACCAGTGCTGGCCCTTGAACTCAGAGCTTGAGTACTGTCCTTGGCTTTCTCACGGCTAGAGCTCTACCACTTGAGCCACAGCACCACTTCTATCTTTTCCTAAATATGTGGTACTGAGGACTCCAATCCTGATCTTCATGCATACTATGCAATCACTCTACCACTAGACCAAACTCCTGGCCCTTTACTGACTCTTCTTTTTAAAAAATCCATAAGCTGGTCGTGGGGGCTCATGCCTGCAATCCTAGCTACTCAGGAGGCTGACATCTGAGGATCACGGTTCAAAGAAAGCCCTGGCACTAAAGAATGTGAGACTCTTATCTCCAATTAATCACTAGAAAGCGGTAAGTGGCACTGTGGCTCCAGGGGAAAGGCAATAGCCTTGAACTGAAGAGCTCAGGGACAGCACCCAGGCCCAGAGGCATGGTGGTAGTCTTGAGCTGAAGAGCCCGGAAACAGTGCCCAGACTCAGAGTTCAAGCCCATGACAAAAAAAGGTAATCCAGAGCAATCACCTTTTGAGCAAATTTCTTTTTATCCAACCTATAAAGTCATATAAGCTTTATTTTATCATAAGGAAATAGTAAAGTAGTGGGTACTGAATGAGAAAAAATTCTAGACATATGATATTTACAAAGGCTTTGTAAAATATAGAGGCCTGACTATTCTAAATCTAATTTGACATAGTTCAACTTTAGAAAATAAAAATCTCCCTGGAGATTTATCATTGCTGGACTTTCTAATTTCTATTTTGGTTTTATTTCTGGTGTGTGTGTGTGTGTGTGTGTGTGTGTGTGTGTGTGTGTGTGTGTGTCCATGTGTGCATGCATACATGCATACATGCGTGCCAGTCCTAGGAATTGAAATCTAGACCTGGGCAATATTGCTGAGTTTTTCATGCCCAAGGGTAACATTCCTCCACTTGAGTCCCAAATTCACTTTTTGTGAGATCATACTCTCACAGATTTTGCTGATCAGGCTGGCTTTGAATCTCTATCCTCAGAATGCAGACTTCTGTGTAGCTAACATAATGTGTGAACCACCAGCACTGGGAGTAAAAATATAGATATTTTTTGTACTTTTTTATTGTTGGTATAATGTATAGAGGGGTTACAGTTACATTTGCCAGGGAGTAGGTGCATTACTTCTCACACATTGATTCCTCTGCTCATGATTTTGTCCCTGATTCCCTCCTCTACCCCTTCCCAATTATCTTGTTTTCTCCCCTTCCCTTTAGTATTTCAAATAAACAAATAAACATATATATATAATATACTAGGTAACGGAGTCAGAAACAGTAACAATATGAGATTAACCATAAAGGCAGAAAAAAAAGGTAAGAGAAATAACTTAGTACATTAAGAACAACAATCACACAAGATAATCCTCTTGTTTCCATTTTTTAACTCTTTGCATTTGTCTAAGAAATCAAGACCTGATAGGTGCCTCTCTGTGTGTTAATTCCATGATTTTAGAAATATATATCTGAGCAAGTCTTTCCAGGGACGTGGACAATGGAAGTCTATATCTAGTGGCTGTATTCCTTCTGTTCTGCCATCTATCTGGCCTATTGCCTTCTCTACAGTAAATTCAAAGTGATGGTCCTTTCTTCCAAGAAAACAAATCAATATCTTCTTCCTAGGTATTAGAAACATTCAGGCTTCCACTGGCTGCTTTCTAAGATCTAAAAAGGGCATCCTTTCCAAAACTGCATATTCTATGTCAAAAAATGACAGGAAGAGAGATTCAAGAGTCCCTTTTTGTGTTTTTTTCACCATTTTTACACAACCTACCTAAGAACGGTGTGTTCAGCCCTATTGTATAACATAACTTTGCAGACTACACCACAACCAAAACACCGAAATAGATCTTAACTCTTAATTCTATAACTTTCCCCCAAAGAAGACATAACCTTCACATTTCTCATTACTTATCATCAAAATGGTGAAATACTTACAATTGTCCCACTCTCTAGTTAAGGATACAAGGCTGTGTTTCCCCTAAAGCAAGGCCACCTCTCAGTCACCAGGAAAGTTAGAGAAAGCATGCTGATATGGTCAGTGCGGTGGGGCTCTCTACTTACTGGGTAGAGCTGCTTCTCTCTTGGGTTATGACTATCAAGTACAGATCAAAAGGTCTCCCCAAGCCTGCAGTCTAATGCGATCTGCCTACTCCTCATAATCCGTTATGAATACGGAGGCACAGGTGAAATTCCAGAGGCAGGACACGGGCTTGGACATATTTATGGAGCTGCCTGATAATGGTCTCTCCTATGGTCTTGGACTCTCAATTCACAGAGCTCACACAATTACACAAATTGGTCCAAAGCATCCAAATCTCAGTGGACTCAGCAGCATCAATGAAGGGGGGAAGTGTCCAAAACACTAGTTTTAGGCTCTTCCTAAGCAAAGCTTGTCCATTCTCTGCATACGTGACAGGACCACATGAAACGCAATGGTAGAACATGCAGCAATGCAATTCCATATTGTAAACCCTCTGAACACTTCCGGGATAATTTAGCCAAAGAAATGTCTTGAATATCGGTACCTTGAATGGGGAGCTAGCAGGAAGGTATGGAACAAAAGAAAAAAAGGGAGCAGCGAGTGAGTATAGTAATAATACTCAATATTTACGCATGAAAACATGAGGTGTGGATATTAAGGTGTCTATTATAAATGAGTAGGTGGTATGTAAGAAGTGATTGTTTTCCTTGATGTACTATGTCCCTTGGTTGTTTCATATTGTTACTGTATTTCACCTTGTTATCTGATATATTGTATATATGCTTATTTGGCTATTTGAAATAGGATAGGGAAGGGGCGAAAACAAGATGAGGGGCAGGGGCAGAGGGAGGGAAATAGGGACCAAGACATGAGAAAGGGTATCAATGTTTGTGAAGTAATTCACCTGCTATCTGGTGAATATAATGTAAATCTTCTATTAATTACAATAAAAATATATGGAAAAAATGAGTAGGTGAGGTCAGTGGAAGGAGTAACTTGTATTAAAATTTATTCCACATCTACAGAGATGTGTTAAGTTGAGACCTTCACCATGACCTTCTCACATGGAAACAATTATACACACACACACACACACACACACACACACACACACACACACACAAACACACACTACCTCCCTTGCCATAAGCCCTCATCACAACCTCACAGTTTTTCAACATCTGACTCCCCTTTGATGGTGACAGAAGTGTTTGCCTGGACAGAAAACAAATACACAACTTGATCCAGGAGCTCTTGCAGGCACTGAAGAAGGCTGGATTGGAATTATCACCTGAGGAGAAAACTTTTCTGAATGGATGTGGAGGTGAAAACTTGTGTGGATCAATATGATAAAACAGGAATTGTAGAGTGGGTTCATGTGTTACCCACAGAAGAGAATTTCCTGTTGCTCTTCCAGTGCCAGCAGCTGAAGCCTTTGAGAAATTAATGAAGACTTGGATTCTTCATAGAAACTGAGGAGATGAAGAGCTTTCCGAAGAACCTGCTACAAAAAGCAAACAGTTGCTGACACAGAACTAGCTGAGTACACAGAGCTAATGCTAGAACTGGTTCAAATGATGATGGGAAGTTAGAACTGACTGACATGGCCAGGTTTCTACCATTATAAGTGGATTTTCTTAAATTTCAGGGAGTCAAAATATGTGTGAGACAGCTCAACAAGGCTTTTCACTTCTATAATCAATTCTCTAAGCAGGATCACAATGGATACACAGATAAAAATGAACTGGAGGCTTTACTGAAAGATCTCTGTGATAAGAATAAACAGAATCTGTATATTAATAATATTGCAACATTCAAGAAGGCCATAATGGGTCAGGAGTTTGGCCTAGTGGTAGAGTGCTTGCCTGGCATGCATGAAGACCTAGATTCGATTCCACGGTACCACATACATAGAAAAATCTGGAAGTGGTGCTGTGGTTCAAGTGGTAGAGCTCTAGTCTTGAGAAAGTCCAAGGACAGTGCTCAGGACCTGAGTTCAAGCCTGGGATTGGCAAAAAAATGGCTTTGTCAAGAAGCTGTATTAAACTGACTAACTCTTGTTCTCTCTTCTGAAAACAACTAGGGCTGATGACAACAACTACAAGCTAGGAATACATTGTACCTAAAAAAATAATGTTCACTATAGAGGAGTATGCTGTATTTTCTTCTATATCTGTAAATTTCACTGCATATAGATAATTATCCAAGATGTGTGGCATATTTTTTTCTACTTGTTTCAATGTTGGTTTTTTTTTTGTGAGTCATGGGCCTTGAGTTCAGGGCCTGAGCACAATCCTTGGACTTTTCTCAGGGCTAGCGCTCTACCACATGAGTCACAGCACCGCTTCCAGACTTTTTCTATGTATATGGCACCAAGGAATCAAACCTAGGTCTTCGTGCATGCTAGGCAAGCACTCTACCACTAGGCGAAACTCCCAGCCATTTCTATGCTGTTTTTATTGTACAGCTTTAGTAACTATATAATTGGAAAAGGGAGATTTTATGCTAAAATCAAGCAGTATTCCATATTTGTGTGTATGTATGTGTGTATAGTTATTTACACATACTTGTTTTCATATGTATATACATGTATATACAAATATACTTATTTCCATGTGTACAGTTGGAAATTAATATTTTTCCAAGTAATTCATCAGAGTTAATCTCTAAAAGTCTAACTTCTGATGTGTAAATGCACATTTGTCACTGTATGAGACAATAATCAAGACAAATCCATCATTCTTAGGCAATCCTCTGACTATTCCATAAACTATTTCTAAGTTACTTTCCCAGCTATTAAGAGAAATGACCTTTTATATGTAAAATATTGCAGTATCAATACATCAATAAAGAATCATTTGTAGCTTTTTCAGGAATTAGCTCTTTTTTCAGGCATTAGCAGGACCCCTAGATAGTTTACTAATCATTTGACTTCATATCAAATGGTTGGCTCAAGTTGATTTAGTGTCAAGGGATGGCAACATCAGAGGAGCCAAAAAAATCTGTCTGATTGACACTGATATTTCTGACATATCTACTGTCAGCACGATGATGTTTTTTTCATTTTCTAAACCATTTCATAGGTGTCAAATTATAATAATTCTCGTAAACTGCTGTCTTATGTCATGTCTCATATGTCATCTCCAATTAAATTTATGATGGAAAAGATCCTAATGTCTGGTTTTCACAGTTTCTGGATTTTCTTTCTGTGTAGAACTGTTCATTTCCACCATGGTTGTCTGCAACCTCTGAAAACATTTCTTTCTAGTTCATAGAAACTATACTTTTTGCCAGTCCTAAGACTTGAACTCAGGGCATGGGCACAGTCTCTGAGCTGCTTTTGCTCAAGGCTAGCACTCTACCAAGTGAGCCACAGCAACACTTTTGGCTTTTTCTGAATAGTTTGTTGGAGGTAAGAGTCTCATGGACCTTCCTACCTGGGCTGGCTTTGAACTGTGATTCTAAGGTCTCAGCCTCCTGAGTAGCTAGGATTACAGCCGCCAGCACCTGACTAACAATCCTATTTTTTACTACATAACAAAATTTGAATACAAGATTCAGAACATCCTGGTGACTGAATGTTCTATCACCAATATTTTAGTGGTTTCTCTATTTCACACTGAGATCGGCATGCAATATAGCTCTATTTCTATCTCATCTAACCAAAGATTCCCAAACCTCCCTTGGCCCACATCTAAGTGACAGTTCCTCTAGCTCCAAATGGAGCTGAAATATCCTATCCTGGTTGAGGTTGAGTTGTAATGGTTGATGGCTGTAAGTCCTTTGATTGAGAAGCAGGAAACAATGACAGAAATGTCTATGAACTGTATCATTACTGCCAAAGAGTTAATGATGAATATTCCATTTTTTATTATAAAAAATAAGAAAAAATGTGAGAAGTTTCATGAGAGACCTCTGAAGTCTCTCGGGACCCCACAGACAGGCAGGGAGTCCTGGAGTCCCCGGTCCTTGTCTGTATGCCTCCACCACAAACTACAGCTGGTTACCTTTTCCTGAAGGCTTTTGAATGGTGGATGGAGTTAGTCAAATGGCAGAGGGCCTCCAGCTTGGAGATCAAGGGACCAGGGGCACGGGAGGGGGAGAGAGATTAGAGAGAAGGAGACTGCCTTGTCCTGGTCTACCATATCTTAGAACTCAGCAGCCACAACTTCCAATAGGGCAAGATTTAGCTTTGTTTTGTTTAATTCTATTTTATTGTCAGGGTGATGTATAGCGGGGTTGCAGCTACATGCACAAGGTAGTGAGTACATTACTTCTCAAACGTTGTTACCTCTTCCCGTGTTTTTCTCCCACTTTCACTCCCCCCATCCCCTCCCAAGTTGTAAAGTTCATTTCCAGAATATTGTCTATGAATATTGCCATTACACTAGTTCACAAAGGATGACTATCCTTTGTCTCATCATCTTGTTTTTCCCCTTCCTTTCCCTGATTCAAACAAACAAATAAACGTATATACAATATACCAGGTAACAAAGTCAGATACAGAAACAGCAGGGGAGAAACCATAAGGAGGGGGTAAAAAGAAAGAAAATAAATAACTTCATATAGTATATTAAAAACAACCACAAAGATATACCTCATGTTTCCCTATCCTAGAATTCATTTAGTCTCATCCCATATGGCCATATGCACACAGCTTTTGAGCTACTGTGATCCTCTGCTAGGAAAATCCCCTACATATATACTAATTATTACAAATGAAGAAAGCCATGGAGTCTGTTTCTATGGGTCTGGCTTACTTCACTTACTATGATTTTTTCCCAAGTCTTTCTATTTCCTTACAAATGGGGTGCTCTCATTTTTTCTAATGGCAGCAAAAAATTCCATTGTGTATAAATACCATTCATCTACTGAGGGACATCTGGGTTGATTCCATATCTTTCCTATGGTAAATAGTGCTGCAATGAAAATTTTGTGCTGGTAGCTTTGGTAGTCCCTTGCTTATGAACATTTGTGTCAATGCCCAGGAGTTAGATTGCTGGGTCATAGGGGAGATCTATGGTTAGTCTTTTGAGGAACTGCCATACTGCTTTCCATAGTGGTTAAACGAGTTTGCACTCCCGCCAACAGTGTAGTAGTGATCCCTCCTGGCCACATCCCCGCCAGAATCTGTTGTTAGTAATTTTCTTGATCATGGCCATTCTAACTGGAGTGAGGTGTAATCTTAGAGTTGTTTTCATTTGCGTTTCTTTATGACCATAGAAGTTGAGCCTTTCTTCATGTGTCTATAGGCCATTTTTATTTCTTCTTCAGAGAAGACTCTCTTTAAGTCTTTAGCCCACCTTTTAAAGCGATGGTTGTTTCTTTGAGAGATCAATTTTTTCAGCTGTAGGTATATTTTAGATATGAGTCCCTTCTCTGTTGTATGGCTAGTGAAGATCTTCTCCCATTCTGTGAGCTTTCTATTTAACTTACTAGCTATGTCCTTGGCCATACAGAAGCTTTGCAGTTTAATACAGTGTCATTTGTACAAACTTTCTTTAAGTTGTTGTGTTTCTAGGTCTTTATGAAGAAAGTTTCCACCTGTGCTAAGGAGCCCTAGAGTTTCTCCTATCCTTCTTGTAAAATTTTCAGGGAATCTGCTTATACTGCAAGGACTTTGATCTATGTGGAATTAATTCTGGTGTAGGGTTACATATAAGGATCGAACTTTAGTTTCCTACAAGTGTCTAACCAATTCAGCTAGCGCCATTTGTTGAAGAGGCTGTCTTCTTCCATTCTATTTTTTTTCCGGTTCCGTTATTGAAGAGCAGGTGGCCATATGTCTGTGGGTTAATTTCTGGGTAGTTCTATTCCACTAGTCCTCAGGCTTGTTCTTGTGCCCGTACCAAGCTGGTTTTTATTACTATAGTTCTGTAATAGAGTCTGAAGTTTCGTACTGATATTCTCCCAATACTATTCTTTCTACTAAAAGTAATGAAATTAATTTAATATACAATGTTAATAAAATTGCATTTATCACATACAAATGATTCTGTTATATAATTCATGTTTTATAACATAAATATAATAAAGTATATGATCTAATTGTAATATGTACCATATATTCCATATATAACATAGTGCTCTAATGCTAAAATAAATATAAAGATAATAAAGCTGAGTAGAATGGTAAGACCATCCTATATTGGGGGTTAGGGGTTGTTGTATTGTTTTGTTCTGTTTTGTTTTTTGTCAGTCCTGGGTCTTGAATTCAGGGCACGGGTATTCTCCTTGAGCTTTCTCAAGGCTAGCACTGTACAACTTGAGCCACAGCACCACTTTCAGTTTTTTTCTCTGTATGTGAACCAAGGAATCAAACCCAGGGCTTTGTGCATGCTAGGCAAGCACTCTACCACTTGGCCATACTCCTCGCCTCATCTTATATTGTTCAAGAAAATATAAGAAAAAAAATCATGAGCCCGGGAAGAAAAGTCCATGAGGCTTATCTCCAATTAACCACCAGAAAACTGGAAGCCATGCTGTGACTCAAACTGGTAGAGTGCTAGCCTTGCACACAAAAGCTCAGGAACAGTACCCAGGCTATGAGTTCAAGCCCCACACCTGACCAATTTCTCCCAGGAATTTAAATGTGCATCACTCTTAAGATATAAATATGCATTAACAAACAAAAAATAAATAAATATGCATTAAGCATTCAGGTAAATATATCTACTTCAGTCCAATAGAAATCAAAATTTACATCTAATTTTTTTTGCCAGTCCTCAGCTTGAACTCAGGGCCTGAACCCTGTTCTTGGACTTTCTCAATGCTAGAGCTATACCACCTGAGCCTCAGCACCACTTCTGACTTTTTTGTATGGATGTGGTACCGAGGAATCAAACCTGGGTCTTTGTGCATGCTAGGCAAGCATTCTACCACTAGGCCAAACTCCCAGCTATTATCTGTAATTTTTAATGCCACCTGCAATTGCCAATGTGCATGAGAAGGGAGAAGCATGCATGCAAACACTCAAATGGAAAAGATCAAGATGCCCCATTAAAATGATAAATAATTGGGCCCAGAACACAGACTAATGGTAGAGTGCTCACCTAGTATACATGGAGACTTGGGTTCAATTCCTCATTACCACATACACAGAAAAAGCTGGAAATAGAGCTGTGGCTCAAGTGGCAGAGCATTAGCCTTGAATGTCTAAAGACATTGCCAAGGCCCTGAGTTCAAGTCCCAGGATTGGCAAATATGTATCTATGACATACAAACCCTCAGCCTAATTTTAATTATGTTCTAAAATGTATGTGCCAGTGACTAATAGAGATGCACTTCTTGAATATTTATTTGTTAAATACGTCATTTGAAATATGATGTAAAAACCAATGTTAATAAACTCTTTAATAAAAATAAATAAGATAAATAATTAGATTTTCATATGAGGAATAACATTCCACTGAACATAGAAACATTAAGAAATGGCAGTTTAAAAAAATGCAGTGTTAATTGAATACTATGCTGCTGTCAGAAAGAATGACATCGCCCCATTTGTAAGGAAATGGAAAGACTTAGAAAAAATCATATTAAGTGAAGTAAGCCAGACTCAAAGGAACACAGGCCCAATAGTCTCCCTCAATTGTCATAATCAGTAGGAACCTCGAGCTCTCCTAGCAGGGATTTACAACAGAACAAAATCTGGAGACATTAGGCCAAATAGTACAACACTAAATATAAGGACCTCCAGGATAAGGAAACAAAAGCAATGTAATGAGTGATTGTTGTCCTTGATGTACTATGTTATCTCTCATCTCTTTTACTGTCCCTTGGTTATCTTGTATTGTTACAATACTTCACCTTGTTATCTGATATATCTTATATATTCTTAATTGGTTATTTGAAATAGGAGAGGAAAGGGGGAAATCAAGTTGTGAGTGGGGAGAAGGGAGGGAAATGGGAAACAGGACATGAGAAAGGGTATCAATATTTGTGAAGTAATGCACCTTCTATTTGATGAATATAATGTAACCCTTCTATTAATTACAATAAAAATATATGGAAAAAGTGCAGTGTTCCCAAAAGAAAAAAATGCGGAGTATTTTTTATGAATTCCAAAATGAACACATCATTCTTTCTTCAGATGTACACATGAGCATTTGGAAGAAGGCAGAGAGCCCTGAAATCTGAAAAGGGCAGTCCTCTGTGGGTCTCTTGTTGTTCATTAAAGTTATTCATGCTAACAAACCCCTTAGATCCACATGTTCCCAAACTTCAACCATGCAGAAATGACTTTGAGAGCTCATTAAAAATCTGAGTCTGACTCCAGGAGTTTCAGACTTAAAAGATCTGGGAAAGGAGCCAAGAATTCTCGTGTTTAATAAGCACCCAGGGAGGCTGGTCTTGCTAATTTGAGAAGATACTTTAGAAACTTTGGACCTTTATTGGGTCCCTATTGCTTCCATTTAGTTTTCATTTACTTCTAAAAAAGCTCTTGCAATTATAAGACACATCACTTTCAGACTGCATCATAGAACCCTGTCTGACACCTCTCCTTTCCCCCTGGTAACTTTTTCCAACAAACAAAACAAGAAAACTCAAGGAGATATCCCCCTTAGGTAATCCCTAAGCGGTAGGAGTCCCCATGTTTTCTTTGGGGATATTTCCAAGACCTTGAGAAAAGAATTCTCAGAGCAACTCCTTCATTTAATTGTTCTTTACTTTAAAGGGGAGACAGAATAAATGTCTTGCCAGCCACCTATCTCTAAAGACAAATACATTTGTTTTCTCTATTTTTTTCCTTTACCTACTCTGTTTGATCATTTTTAGTTAATATGATCAATGCCCTGGAGATTTTTAATCGCCTTTCTCATTCTAAACAAGAAGTTTCCATGACTGTTTATCAAACTTCACAAATTGCTGTCTCCCATTAAAATATTTTAATTTCAGGCTGAGTGCCAGTGGCTCACGCCTGTCATCCTAGCTACTGAGGAAGCTAAGGTCTGAGGATGGCAGTTCAAAGCCAGCCCAGGAAGGAAATCCCAACTTAGCCACCAGAAAACAAACAAACAAAACCAAAACTGGAAATTGAGATGTAGCACAACTGGCAGAGCAGTAGCCTTGAGCAAAATAGCTCAAGGCGCCAAATCCCTGAGTTCAAGCCTCAGTACTGGCAAAAAAGTTTTTTTAAAGATTCTAATTTCAGGAAGTCTCAACAGCCTTGACTTTCAGGATCCCATTTGTACCAAAAATTAACTGTATGAGAAATAACCCATCATCACCATCTTACAATGAGCAACCACAGTACTTGTGGCTCTGCTACTGAGCCATCAAGCATATTGCAGCCTAGAAATGTCTTTAATGATTTTGGCAGTGCAGCCCACACTAGTGCTAGCATCCTGGAAGTAGGAAGACAAAATGTAAATGAATTTGAGGAGAGAAGAATCCGTGCAGAAAGTAGAATATAAAGTAAATGCAAGTCCCCCCCTGCCAAAAATGAGGCAATACCCCCAAAGAAACCATACAGCAATACATGTGTTTCATGTTATGCAGATTATGGGGGTGCAGTGTGTGTGTGTGTGTGTGTGTGTGTGTGTGTGTGTATGTGTGTGTGTGTGTGTTCCAATCCTTAGGCTTGAACTCAGGACCTGCGTGCTGTCCTTGAACATTTTTGATCAAGGCTAGTGCTCTACAACTTGAGACATGTCTCTCTTTCTTTTGCTGGCTAACTGGAGATGAGAGTCTCATGGACTCACCTCTCCTGGGATGGCTTCCATCTGTGAAGCTCAGATCTCAACATTTCTGAGTAGCAGTTTACAGACATAAACCACCACTGGTGCTTAGATAAAGGAATACTTCTTATTGTTTTTGTTTTTTGTACCAGTCCTGGCTCTTGAATTCAGAGCTTATTTTGAGCTTTCTTAAGGCTAAAGCTCTATCACTTGACCCAAAGCACCACTTCTGGCTTTTTCTATGTATGTGGTACAGAGAATCAAACCTGGGTCTTTGTGCATGCTAGGTAAGCACTCTACCACTAGGCCAAACTCCATGCCCCTTTTTTATTGTTTATGGACATAATTTATCAACGTATGATTCATCTATCAAGTAATTCACCCCTTTGAATAATAGCCTATTGTATAAATATTTCTTATTTTGTCTATCTAGTCATCAGTTAATGGACATTTTGGATTATTTTCAATTTGAGGTTTTACACTTCTGCTATCAGTCAATCCTTGAGGGCTAGACATTCTCTAAAGTTTTGGCTTCTTTTTGAATGGATGAATAATGAATATAAGGATCAATTTCTTAAATTTCTCTCTCTTTCTCCCTCTATCTCTGTCTCCCTCTCTCTCTGTCTCTGTCTCTGTCTCTCTCTCTCTCTCTCTCTCTCTCTCTCTCTCTCTCTCTCTCTCTCTCTCTTTATTGTGTAGGTCATGGAGCCTATGCTCTGTCCCTGCGCTCTTTTTGCTCAAGGATAACACTCTTCCATTTGAGCCACAGTGCCACTTCCAGTTTTCTAGTGGTTAATTGGGCATAAGAGGCTCACAGACTTTCCTGCTTGGGCTGGCTTTGAACCATTATCCCCAGATCTCAGCCACCAGAGTAGATAGGATTGCACTCATGAGCCACTGGTGCAAAGTAATATTTTCTGACCTCGTTCAAAATTATTACAGAGGCCCTTGCCAACAGCAGGCACAACTTTTCAGTGAGCTTTGGACAGAAGATCCATACAGAATGGGTAGTCAAGATCGCTTTGAGTTCCCACTTCAGACCCAAGTGGGAATGCATTTAATAGCATTAAAAATGACTTAGTCAGACACCAGTATTCACACCTGTAATGCTAGCTATCCAGGAAGCTGAGATCTGAAGATCATGGTTTAATGTCAGCCCAGGCAGAAAACTTTGTGAGATACTTATCTCCAATTAACTACCATAAGTCTGAAAGTAGGGCTATGGTTCAAGTGACAGAGTGCTAGCCTTGAGAAAAAAAACCCTCAGTACTAGTGCCAATTCCCTGAGTCCAAGCCCCAAGACCTGCACAAAATACAAAATCCTTCAATTACATTTGACCACACTATAGGCAAATATAGATGATAAGGAACAAATAAACAATTGATAAAGTTCCATGAATATCAAGAAGGGTGAGCTAAACACTAAGTAGGAAAACAGATTTTAGCAAAAATAAGTTTAATGGGAAGGTTGCTAGTTGGGGCGAGGGCAGGTGGATGAATCAAAAAAGAAGAAAGGGGCTGGGAGTTTGTTTTAGTGGTAGAGTGCTAGCATGCTTGAAGACCATGGTTTGATTCCTCAACACCACATAAATAGAAAAGCCAGAAATGGTGCTGTGGCTCAAGTGGTAGAGCTCTAGCCTTGAGGAAAAAGCCCAAGGACAGTGCTCAAACCCTGAGTTCAAGCCCCAAGGCTGGCAAAAAAAGAACAACAGACAATGTATGTCTGTGATAACAGAAGTGGGAAACCTCAAATTAATTTTTTGTGGGGGGAATAGTGAAGATGGGAAGAATGATGGTAGAGGTAGCTGTTATGAAGAACTGGGCAGGTCAAATTTAACACTAAGTAGAAATGAGTATCAGTGGTTCAACACCTGTAATCTCAGCTACTCAGAAGACTGAGATATGAAGATCAAGGTTCAAAACTAGCATGGGCAAGAAGAGACTCTTATTTCCAACTCGCCAGCCAAAAGCCAGAAGTGGTGTTGTGGTACAAGAGGTTTGTGACTTCAGGAGAGCTCTGAATCTCAGATGAGTGAACAAACCCCTATCTCGCCAGGCACGATTGTTCACACCTGTAATCCTAGCTACTCAGGAATCTGAGATCTGAGGATGCAGGCCTGGAGAAGCACAGGTCTGGCACAGATGATAAGCATGAGAAGCCAAAAATAAATACCTTGGACAGTGCAACAAAGGTAGTGAATGTCATTGGACTAGTCTGCCCCCCAGCTTAAATAAAGCACACTTGATGTCCCTGTTTCTCAGGCTATAGATGAAGGGGTTCAAATAGGGGTGACCACAGCATACATCACCAAGGCCACCACACTGTCTTTAGGAGACTTTGCTACTGTTGACCCACACCAATGGCGCTTCCATAAAAAAAGCACACCACAGAGAGATGAGATCCACAGGTAGAGGAGGCTTTGTATTTCCTACCTGAGAAAAAGCCTCATGATGGATGAAATAATTCTATAATAGGAGAAGAAGATTCCTGACATGGGGCAGAAAACACAGGGAACAACTAGAAAATCCTTGAGAAGGTGACTAAAGAAAAGTGTCAACACAGCTGAGATGAAGAATTCAAGAAGGGTCACAGGAGAAATTTGAAATTTCCACTTGTTTGAAGTTTTTAAATTGCATCACAAGCATATTGTGTAAAAATCTAGGTTCACACCAGGGCCCTGCAAGACAGATATTTTCTTGTTATCTGATTTAAAAAAACGTACAGCAAGCTAATTAAAATTCCTACCTTTCAGGACAGCGCTTATGGGCTTACATAAGTGCTTTTGGTTACACTCGAAGGGTTTATTTGTAAGAACTTCTCTTTCTTGCTCCATTTGTGAATGGAAGCTACTGAGAATAGGATTCACAGAAGTGGAGTTGTGGCTCAAATGATAGAGCATCAGCCTTGAATGAGAAGGTACACAGAAAAGAGACAGTGCCCAGGCCTCAATTCAATCCTCCCCAGATATGGCATATACATGCATACACACAAAAATGCTTTACTTTTGCTACTTAAAGGTAACTCAGATTCATTATTTGGTTTCCTTTCACTATGGTTTAACTGAGAAGAGCTAAAAGAAAAAATGCATGAATACCTGAAAACACATATAGGCAATTTCTTATTGGGAAAATGAGGGTAAAAATTATCTAGCACAGGAGCATTGTAGTAAGGATTTTTAAAGTTATTAAATAGCTTATCTAGTGGTTCTAAATCTCATGTATGCCTATATTCACTTGTCTAAATTTTCAACTACTCACTGGACACTGATAACTTATAAGTGTAACCTAGGGTTTCAAGAGCCTGAACTCTAAAGAACATCATTCAAAGTCAGCCCAGGTTGAAAAATGCATGTGGCTCTTTATCTCCAATAAGAAAAAAAAAGTCCAGAAGTCCAGCTGCAGCTCAAGTAGTAGATTACTAGACTTAAGCAAAAGAAACTCAGCCCTAGGATCTAAGTTTAAGCCCTAGAAATAACACTAAACAAACAAAAGCAAAGAAACAAGTATATATGTCTGACTTTACTAAATACCCCAATATAAACAAAGAACACAACCAAGCAAAAGAATAAGAAACACAGATGCCATCATTTACTGTAGCGAAGATAGGTGCCCCTTAGTATATGATTGGATCAAGAAGATGTGGTATTTATACACAATGGAATTCCATGCTGCCATCATAAAGAATGGCATCAACCCATTCATAAGGAAATGGAAAAACTTGGAAAAAATATTAAATAAAGTAAGCCAGACCTAAAGGATCATAGCTCCCTGGTTTCCCTCATTTGCAAGAACTAGTACACATCCAGGATTCTCCTAGCAGAGGATCACAATAGCTCAAAAGCTATGTGCATATGGCCATACAGGATGAGGATACACAAAATGAATTCCAGGATATGGAAACAAGAGGTTTATCTTTGTGTTTGTTGTTCTTAACCTACTTGTGAATGTATTTCTCTTCTCCTTCTCTCTCCCTCCCTTCCTCCTTACGGTTTATCTCATGTTGTTACCGTATCTGACTTCGGTACCTAGTATATTGTATATATGCTTACTTGTTTATTTGAAATGGGAAGGGAAAGGGGGAAAATCAAGATAACTGGGAGGGGGTGGAGGGAGGAAGCTGGGAAAAAATGGGAAGGGGTATCAATGTTCAAGAAGTAACCTACCTGCTATCTGTATACATCACCCTAATGATAAAATACAATTTAAAAAAGATAATAAACATGGATGCCAGTAGCTCACGCCTGTAATCCTAGCTTCTCAGTAGGCTGAGATCTGAAAAAATCCATAGTTTGAAGCCAGCCTGGGCAGGAAAGTCTGAGAGACTCAGATCACCCATTAACCACCAAAAGGCTGGAAGTAGAGCGGTAGAGTGCTAATCTTGAACAAAAGAAACTCAGGGATAGCATTCAGACCATGAGTTCAAGCCCCAGGACTAGCACAAAAAAATACCCAAATAAGCTGGGTGTGGTGGCTCATTAATGACATGAATGTAAACTGGTTTTGCCCCAATTAAGAAAAAGATCAGAGTACTAAGTGTAAATTATTTGCATGTCAGTAGTCCCAATCAAAGCATGAAGAGCCAGGGGTATTTTATTTCTTTTTGTATTTCAGTGTATTTTATTGGTTTTTCTTTTTAAGTGTTTGGAGACATACTCACACAAAAAAATGTAACCACTGCCACAGAATTCTTCCTCTTGGGGCTCTCAGAAGATCCTGAACTCCAGCCTGTCCTCTTTGCGCTCTTCCTGTCCATGTACCTGTTCACAGTGCTTGGAAATCTGATCATCATCTTGGCCGTCACCTCTGACCCCCTACCTCCACATCCCCATGTACTTCTTCCTCTCCAATCTGTCCTTGATTGACATCGGCTTTACCTCCACCACCGTCCCTAAGTTGCTGATGAACTTCCAGAGTCACAGCAGAGCCAGCTCCTATGGGGGCTGCCTCACCCAGATGTCTCTTTTCATCACTTTTGCATGTATGGATTCTATGCTTCTGACTGCTATGGCCTATGACCGCTTTGTGGCCATCTGTCACCCCCTGCATTATTCATGCATCATGAACCCTCCTCTCTGTGTCTCCTTACTTGGGGTGTCTTTCACACTTGGTCTTTTGGAATCCCTGCTACACAATCTGATTGTCTTACAGCTTACCTGCTTCAGGACTGTGGACATTCCTAATTTCTTCTGCCACCCTTCCCAGCTGCTTCACCTGGCCTGTACTGACAGCTTCACCAATGAGACAGTCATGTGTGTTATTGGCATCCTGCTTGGAGTTCGCCCTGCCTCAGGCATTCTCTTCTCCTACTTTCAAATTCTGTCCTCCATTTTGAAAATCCCATCCGCATCAGGGAAGTACAAAGCCTTCTCCACCTGTGGCTCTCGCCTGTCCATCGTGAGCTTATTTTATGGCACAGGACTGGGGGAGTACTTTGGTTCAGCTCTGCAAACATCCCCCAGAAACCATGTGGTGGCCTCAGTGATGTATGCTGTGGTCACTCCGCTGCTGAACCCACTCATCTACAGCCTGAGGAAAAGTTCGGTACATTAGCAGAGCCCTGGAGAGATTCCACACCCGGGCATTCTCCGTATTTGCTCCTGCAGCTTCCAGGTAGAAAATTAATTGGAAAAGTTAGAAAACCAACACCTATTTTTCTAGTGATGCTCACTTTGCAACCCTGAATTTTCACCTTTCAGCTTTGGCTCTTTCCTCATCCTTAATTAGGGAAGGATCTTGGTTGGCAATGTTGGAGAGGGAGATTTGAACAATTTTCTAATACGTATAAAGTTTTAGGCTGAGAGTGGTGGACAATTTGTGCAAG
This sequence comes from Megascapheus bottae, assembly GCF_031878675.1. Lineage (NCBI taxonomy): Eukaryota > Metazoa > Chordata > Mammalia > Rodentia > Geomyidae > Megascapheus > Megascapheus bottae. The sequence goes on from NC_143509.1 coordinate 9,934,169, forward strand.
CAGATAGAAATGACCATTACCAAAGGGCTAATTTGTGTAATTAGACTCTCAATGCATTTGGAATAGAAGCTATTAAGAAAAAAATTACCTTTTGGGCAGGGACTTTGGCTTAGTGTTAGAGTGCATGCCTGGCATGCACAAAGACCTGGGTTTGATTCCACAATACCACATACGTTAAAATAAGAAAAAGCCAGAAGTGGTGCTGTGGCATAAGTGGCAGAGCTCTAACCTTGAGGAAGCCTAAGGACAGTGCTCAGGCCCTGAATTCAAGCTGCAGTACTGGCACACAAAAATAGAAAAGGAAAAATTGCTTTTTCTTTCCCATTCTTTCTTTTTTTTGTTTATTGTTTTTAGCAGTCCTTAAAATCTGGCTCTGGGTGCTGTCCATGAACTTTTACTCAAGACAAATCACTCAGGCTTGAGCCACAGCCTCCCTTCTGGATTTTTCTGAGTAGTTTCTTGAAAATAAAAGTCTCACATGACTTTCCTGTTCAGCTGGATTCAAGCCACAATCCTCAGATTTCAGTTTTCTGAGTAGCTAGTGTTCCAGGATGGAAGGAACCGCAGTTGCCTGTCTCCCTCCAGCCCTTTAGTCTGATTCTTCCAGTATAGTCTGATTCTTCCAGGCTGTATGAACCATACTGTGCTCTCTTTCTGTCAGAGATGTGTGAATTAGGAAGCTTCTATATGACATTGCTTTCTCCATTGTCAGTATCCATATTAAGCCTCCCTGGAGCCAAAGGCTAATTATTTATGTTGAATGGAGAAAGGAATAGGAGCTGAATGCACTGATTGTGATCCAGTAGGGACAAAGGATAATCCTGAACAACAGGGGGAGGACTGGTTATTGGCAAAAGTGGTTCTTCATGAGTTTAATAGTATTCTGGAAGAATACCAGCATGCAACACTTAAGCTGTGATATTCGTGATTAGCTGGACACAGGTCGATGCAGCCTCGGCAGGACTGTTCAGAGTCTCTAATCTCCGACCAAGCCCACGAAGTCAGAAATGAAGCTGTAGTCTCAACTGGTAGAGTGCCAGCCTTGAGCAAAGTACCTCATGCACAGTTCCAGGCCCTAAACTCAAGCTCCACTACTGGTACAACTACAACCAAAACCATGATTTGTTGTCCATGCTCACCACAGAGTGTCATTCTGTACTCTCCTTGTCTTTCGTACTCCTTTGTGAATTCATAGACAATAGCATCTATCGTGGCTGAAAATGGTTACATAAATTGCTTTCTATGAACTCCAGTGGGAAGAGGGTGGGGTTTGTAAGGATGCATATGCTGAAGAAAGTCACCACAATATGCTGGATGAGCGAGGAGGAGTTCTGCAATGCAAGGATATGGGTTATGTATTGCATGTAATTTCTGTCATATGATCTACATACGGTGTTTCCGGAGTATATGTTTGAAGTTACTTGTAGCATTATTGCTGCTGTTGTCATTACTTGTCAGAAATTAACATTAGAATGAATAAACATGCCAATTATTCAATATGAATTATTAAAATTAAAAATCAATAAAACCTCTAGTATTCAAATAAAGTAAATGATCTTGTGAAATTAACTACAGATCATTAGGTAGAGAAGAATGAAGAGATAGGTGGGTAATTAGGATAGAAGTTGTTATTGGTCACAATTCATCGTACTTATACCCTAGGATGCCAAATTAAAACCTATTTGTACAACCATATCATGATAATGATGATGATGATGTTGATGATGAAGAAACCCCTTTGCATTGTTCCTTAAAGAGTTTTGAATGGGAATGTAAAAATAAGCAGTCCCTATCAATTATGTCTATTGTGTCAAACACATCTCTTAGGGCAATCATTTTAAGATTGTGGACCAAATTATTTTAATATGTATATGGAGGAAAATTAATATTTATCTCCCATATATACCAAAATGCTCAGTGGTGGACTTTGTGGAAATGACTTTTAGCCTGTAACGTTAAACTTGCAGTACATACACAATATGCCTATATTTCTACATCAGCTCTCAAACTGCTTGATAGAAATGAGAGAAATGAAGTATGTAGTTACTGTTGGAGTTTATATTTTTTAAAAAAGCATTCTATCATCATAGAAATGGTGAAGTTATTGCAGATGATGCTAGTGTACAGAGTAATGTGAAACTAAAATGGTCCCAGGCCAATATAGAAGTCTGTCTAAAATTTGAACCAGTACTAGGGCTTGAACTCAGGTTCTGGGCATGGTCCCTTAACGTTTTCACTGAAAGTTAGCACTTTCCTCTTTCAACTACAGATTTCCTTGTAGCTTTAAATAGGGTCTTTGTATTTTACCTGGAGATTCACATTCAGACTCACACACCCATGCTTCTTTTTTTAATTGTTCATGGGGCTTGAACTTGAGGCCTGGGCAATGACTCTCAGCATTTTTCTCAGGAGTAGCCATCTGCCAATTTGAGCCACAGCACCACTTCCAGTGTTCTGCTGGTTAATTTCGGTAAGAGGCTCAGGGGCTTTCCTTCCCATGCTGGTATTGAATCTTATCTTCAGATCTCACCCTCTTAAGTAGCTAAGAGTACAGGCATAAGCCACCAGCGTGAACTAACCTGAGCCTTGTAAGATGGGATTTGAGTAAATGATGCCACTACATTAGTTCATTGGTTGGGAACTGATTGGTTAGACTTCAGTCCTCTAAATCTCTATTCCACTGTATCAAAGATTATATGTGGGAACCACGAGGCCAAGACGGAGGTATTTTGTGTGTGTGTGTGTGTGAGTCCTGGGCCTTGAGCTCAGGCCTGAGCATTGTCCTTGGGCTTTCTCAAGGCCAGATCTCTACCACTTAAGCCACAGAACCACTTCTGGATTTTTTCTATGTGTATGATACTGAAGAATTGAGCCCAGGTCTTTGTGCAGGCTAGGCAAGCACTCTACCAATAGGCCAAACTCCCAGCCCCTAGGACTGAGTTTTGACAAGTAATATATTTAGTTTAAAGCTAGATGCTAGTGGCACTTGTTTGTAATTCATGCTAACTGTTTTAGGACTTTGAATTATGACCAGACATTAAGATGACAAGCTAGGGGCACCAGGTGCCTGTGGCTCACTCCTGTAATCCTAGCCACTCAGGAGGGTGAGATCTGAGGATTAGGGTTCAAAGACAACTCAGGTAGGAGAATCTGTGATACTTTCATCTCCAAAGTATCATGAAACAGCCAGAAATGGAGCTGTGACTCAAGTTGTAATGTCCATCCAGCCATGAGCACTAAAGTTCAAGAAAAGTACCCAGGTTCTGGTTCAAGGCCAAGTGTGTGCACATGCACACACACACACACACACACACACACACACACACACACACACAGGTTGGAGAATCCTACTTCCTAGTGTCCCAGAGTGGTGCTAATGTGGGTATCAAAGCTAAGTGGAAATGGCTTCCACTGAAGTCTCTTCCCTTGGCTGGAGTAGTGATGTTGATTTGGGGTTTTCTCTCTGAAAAATGTCCTTCTCACTTGGGCCCCAAAATACGTCTTTTTCTGGCTGCTTCCCAGTATCATTCCCCTACAGATATAGCATGTCCTTGTATGCACTGCGGCCATTGGCAATGCAGAGAGAGCCTGCTAGAGGACCAGGCCTGGGCCTTCTCCTCTCTGGAGGTCCTGCCCTTGGGTATCTTCTCCACACAGTCGTAGAGGCCATTGTCAAGAGCTGCAGGAAGGTACTGATGCCGTAGTGCAGGCCTGGAGCATGGCCCTGAGGGGCCATCAGATCTGGAGATCTCCCAGGTGCCCTGGAGGGAGTAGTAGTAAGTGGTAGAGGGCTAATTTCCCCACAAAACACTAAGGAACAATGCCCAGGCTCAGAGCGGAAACCCCAAGCAAAAGAAAAAGAGGAAGCGAAGAAGGAAGGGAGGGAGGGAGGGAGGGAAGGAGGGAGGGAGAGAGGGAATGAGGGAGAGAAGGGAAAAATGCCTGCACTACTATTGCATAGAGAATTATTCAACTGAATAATGAAACAACATGAGCCAATTTGGATAATCAGGCAAAAATGAGCTCCTTGAGTAAAAGAGGAAGATGGCGTCGAGACAAGAGGGACGCTGCCTAGCTCTCTCTCACAAAAAGAGAGAACCAGCTAGTCCCACGAATCAATTACCTTAAGAAATCCACAACAACAAACTCAAGAAGCAAGGGAAAAAGACCCAAACTGGAAAAGAAATCCAGATAAAGCTCACATCTAACTTTCTCAAAGAATTTGGAACGCGAGAACCCCTCCCCCACCGCGCTGGCTCAGAGCCAAGAAAAATGGCTGGGGGCGACAGGGGAGGGAGCTGGGCCAGGTAGTGCCAGGCAGGGCAACCGGGTCAGCAAGCCATAGAAGCAGCAGAACTCAGACGCAGAACCAGAACAGTAAGCAACGGAACCCAGATGCGGACCACAAGCGGCGGGGGAGATCCGAGGGGAGTGAAGGATTCTCCAACACCTTGCAGCACCCACAGACGAACACAGAGGCGTGAGTACTGCAGCGGGCCCCCAAACACAGAGTGGGTGCCAAGCCATAGAACTTAATTCAGACCCCTCCACCCCACCTGAGAAGAGCAGGAGCAGGGGGGCAAGGAATTTAGAATCCTGTCCCTTCCCTCAACAGCCCCCTCCCCCAGGCCAATGACTGGAGATTGACAGGTGGGAGGCCCTAAGACTCAGCACCCCACCAGGCAGGCAGAAGTGTCCCAGACCCCACCCACCCACCAAGTTCCTCTCCCAGGCCTCTGACTGGAGACTGACAGGCGGGCTATGCCAAGACCCAGCACCCCACCAGGGGAGGCAGGGGTGTCCCAGCTCCTACCCGCCAACCTGGTTCCTCTCCCAGGCCACTGGGTCTGGAGAGCAGTGAGCACTGTGTCCCTGACTTACAATAGCGGGTGGGGTGTATGGGAAAATAGGAGCCAGCACCTGTCCCCCTCAAATCTTGAGCCGGGTATTCTCCAGCTGGGAATCCTGAGTGAGACAGCACTGAGGGGCCCCCCACAGTCACAGACTCTCTGACAAAGCAGCAGGGAACTGAAGGACCCACCAGCAGCCAAGCTAGCCTTCTGAGAATCAGAAAGGCACGGCTCCGCACTTGGAGCACATGTCCTCAGCTGTGCCCCACCCCTGGGAACAGAGCAGACAGCCACAGGTCCTGCTGAGGGCCCCTTGAAACTCCCAAACCCCAAACCCTTGGCTGGGGGCCCGCCCCTAGAAGCAGCACAGGAAAACCAACCATCTGCCCAGGACGCTGAGATGGAAGATCGCATATCCATCCCATGGCCCACTGTGAAGCCACTGGCTGGGCTGAGAGCTAGTCGTACAGCAGCACACAGCTGCTGGGAATCAACCGAACACCTACAAAAACGGCAAACTGTGACCTAGTCAGCAGAGGAATCAATTTGGCTCAGAACCACAGGTATTTACATACTCCCAGAACCACAGTCGAAATCCAAGCAAAGACCGCTACCTACTGACCACAGAGAGAACTACAACAACAGTTCTCCATGCCGAGGAGAGCTCAAAGAAGAATGACGACATACATAAATAATCGAAGTCCCACGCAAAGCTCAAAAGGCAACAAGAGCGAAGGGACGAGAAAGATGTCACCATCCCAAGAAATGACACCTGAAGAGACATGAAACATGACCCTATTCAAGGAGATGATTGTGAACATGACTAAACAGATTAAAATAGAATTCCAAAAACAATTCCAGGAACATAAGCCGGAAATCTCCCAAGAGCTCTTCAAATTCAAAAGAGAAATGGAAGAAAAGATTAATACCTTCAGAGCAGACATGATTAGCTCAGCGTCCACACTTCAAGCAAAAATGGAGGCATTAAGCAGCAGACTGACTGAGATAGAGAATAGAACATCAGAAATGGAAAACAAAACAGAAGAGCTGGAAGAGAGAATCGCCACCTTGGAAAAATCAGTCAGAATCTACCAGAGAGAGCTCCAGGAACTGGCAGATGCAGCAAAGAAGTCTAATCTTCGTATAATAGGGATTGAGGAGGGGGCCGAATTCCAGGACAAAGGTATGCAACCTTTATTCACCAAAATCATAGCAGAGAACCTCCCCAACTTCAAAAGGGAAAATACTCACATTATTGAAGGTTTCAGGACCCCAAGCAGGCAAGATCCTAGAAGGAACTTACCTAGACATATCATAGTAAAGACATTAGACCCGAATACCAAGGAATTGATGTTAAATGCTGCAAAAACAAAGAAGGAGCTATATTATAATGGGAAGAACATTTGAATTACAGCAGATCTCTCCACGCAAACCCTACATGCAAGAAAATCTTGGAATAACATCATTGATATTCTGAAGACCAACAACTGCCAACCGAGACTGATATATCCAGCAAAACTAGCATTTACATTTGAGGGAGAAACAAGAATATTTCACTCCAAAGAGAAGTTTATGAATACGTGCACACTAAACCAGCGTTACAAAAAATACTAATTAACCGACAACAAATTGTAGAACATCAAGAACCCCCATCAAGAAGCAAACATCTATAATTCACTAAACACAAAAGGGAAAAAAGAGAAAGAAACTTAGAAGTAAAAATAAATAACAACAATGGACACTGACCACTTCTCCATAATCTCTCTAAATGTAAACGGGTTGAACAATCCAATCAAGACACAGAGCAGCAGAGTTGATTAAGAAACACCACCCGTCCATATGTTGCCTCCAAGAGACACACCTCACTGCCAAAGACAGAAACAAATTCCAAGTGAAAGGCTGGAAACGATTTTCCACTCCAATGCACCATGCAAAAAAGCAGGAGTAGCAATCTTAATCTCTGATAAAATTAACTTCTCAGTAAAATCAGTACACAAAGATAGAGACGGCCATTATATATTAGTAAAGGGTACAATCCATGCCCATAATATTACAGTTATAAACATCTACTCCCCCAACACGGGAGCACTCAAATTCATCAAACAAACTCTTTTAGAACTACAGAACAAGATAGACTCAAACACAATCATTGTCAGTGACCTCAATACTCCACTCTCAAGAAATGACAGGTCAACTCAACAAAAGTTAAGCAAAGACACCAACGACTTAAATGACACCATAGTCCAGCTGGGCTTAACAGATACACAGAGTCTTCCACCAAACGGCGAAACTTTTTACATTTTCCTCAGCAGCACATGGAACACACTCCAAAATAGATCATATAATAGTTCATACAGAAAACTTAAGCAGATACAAGATGTCTGATATAATCCCATGCATCCTATCAGACCACAGTGGAGTCAGACTAATTCTGAACAATGCAGTCAAAGTCAAAAAACATTCAATCACATGGAAACTGAACAACACACTTCTCAATAACTCCTGGCTAACAGATCAGATCAGAAATGAAATTAAAAACTTCCTTGAATGTAATGACAATCAAGAAACATCACAAAGAAACTTATGGGACACAGCAAAGGCAGTTCAAAGAGGCAAAGTTATCCCACTATGAGTGCATTTTAAAAAGATAGAAGAAGAGCACTAAATAACCTTAAAAAAACTGAAACACCTAGAGGAGCAAGAAAAAGTTAATTCTAAAACAGCTAGAAGGACAGAAATAACAAAAATAAAATCAGAAATTTCAGAGATTGAAATAAGATCTACTATACACAAAATTGATAAATCAAAAAGTTGCTTCTTTGAAAGAGTCAACAAAATTGACAGACCGTTGGCAAGATTAATCAAAAAAAAGGAAAGGGAAGACTCAAATAAACAAGATTAGAGACCCCACGGGAACAATCACAACTGATTCCCAAGAAATCCAGTCCATAATGAATAGGTATTACCAGGGCCTATATTCAAAGAAACAAGAAAATCTAGTAGAAATGGATGATTTCTTAAATAAATATAGGCTACCCACACTGAACAACGATGAGGTAAACAAATTGAACAGACCAATTTCTTACAACGAAATTGTGGAAGCAATCAGGGAAATGCCAACCAAAAAAAGCCCAGATCCAGATGGTTTCACTGCGGAATTCTACAAGACATTTAAAGATGAATTAACATGTATACTCTTGAAACTCTTCCGAGAAATAGAAACAGAAGGAGCAACACCAAACTCATTTTATGAAGCTAATATTACTCTCATCCCCAAACCAGGGAAAGGCCCAACAAAAAAGAAAACTACAGACCCATCTCTCTAATGAACACAGATGCAAAACTGCTGAATAAAATATTAGCCAACAGAATCCAGAAACAAATTAAAAAAATCATACACTATGATCAAGTGGGCTTCATCCCACAAATGCAAGGCTGGTTTAACATTCGCAAATCAATCAATGTAATACATCATATCAATAGAGCTAAAGATAAGAATCATATGATAATTTCTCTGGACGCAGAGAAGGCATTTGACAAAATACAACATTCATTCATGTTGAAAACACAAGAAAAATTAGGAATAAGTGCTACATTCCTCAAAATAGTGAAAGCCATATATGAAAAACTTACAGCCAGTATTATAGTAAATGGTGAAAGGCTGGAACCATTCACCTTAAAATCAGGAACTAGGCAGGGATGCCCACTCTCTTCACTTCTCTTCAATATAGTGCTGGAACCCTTAGCGAGAGCAATAAGACAAGAAAAGGACATTAAAGGGATCCACATAGGGAAAGAAGAAATTAAACTATCCTCATTCACAAACAACATGATCCTCTAATTGAGTGACCCAACAAATTCCACTCCCAAACTACTAGAATTAATAAACCACTTTAGCAAAGTGGCAGGATACAAAATCAACCTTCAGAAGTTAGTAGCCTTCTTTTACACCAACAATGCAAAAACAGAAGGCCAAATCAAGAAAATGATCCCATTCGCAATTGGCCCCAAAAGAATAAAATACTTAGGAATATACTTAACCAAAGATGTAAAGGAATTATTCAATGAAAATTATAAAAGCCTAATGAAAGAAATTAAAGAGGACACTAAGAAACGGAAGACATCTCACCAACGAAACAACGGACAAAGGCCTCATATCTAAAATATATCAACAACTCAAAAAATTGAATCACTCCAAAACTAACCTCCAAAGTAACAACCATCCCATTAAAAAATGGGCCAAAGACTTAAAGAGAGTCTTCTCTGAAGAAGAAACAAAATGGCTTATAGACACATGAAGAATTGCTCAACATCTCTGGTCATAAAAGAAATGCAAATCAAAACAACTCTAAGATTCCATCTCACTCCAGCTAGAATGGCCAGGATCAGGAAAACGAATGACAACAGATGCTGGAGGGGATGTGGCCAGGAGGGATCACTACTATACTATTGGTGGGAGTGCAAACTCGTCCAACCACTATGGAAAGCAGTGTGGCAGTGCCTCAAAAGGCTAAACATAGAACTCCCCTATGACCCAGCAATTCCACTACTTGGCATTTACCCAACCACCCAGAAACAAGGACATACTAAACCCACTAGCACAACAATGTTCATTGCAGCACTATTCACCATAGCAAAGATATGGAACCAACCTAGATGTCCCTCAGTTGATGAGTGAATCAACAAGTTGTGGTATTTGTACACAATGGAATTCTATGCTGCTGTCAGAAATAATGACATCACCCCATTTGTTACGAAATGGAAAGACTTAGAAAAAATCTTATTAAGTGAAGTAAGCCAGACTCAAAGGAACTTAGGCTCAATGGTTTCCCTCATTCGTCATAATCAGTAGAAACCTTGGGCTCTACTAGCAGAGATTTGCAATAGAGCAAAATCTTGATACATAAGGCCATATAATGTGAAGCTAATTGAAAGGACCTCCAGGATAGTGAAACAAAAGCCATATAATAAATGATTGTTGTCCTTCATGTACTATGTTGTCTCTCATCTCCTTTGCTGTCCCTTGGTTATCTCATATTGGTATAGTATCTCACTTTGTTATCTGATATATTGAATTTATTTGTATTTCGATATTGGAAATTTGATAGGGAAGGGGGGAAAACCAAGATGGGTGGGGGATGTGGGGGGGAGGGAAACGGGTACCAAGACATGTGAAAGGGTATCAATGTATGTGAATTAATGCACCTTCTATCTGGCAAATATCATGTAACCCTTTTACTAATTACAATAAAAAAAGACAAACAATCAAAAAAAAAAGAAAAAAGAAATGGAAGACATCCCATGCTCATGGCTAGGGAGAATCAACATAGTGAAAATGGCTATATTGCCAAAACTGATATACAAATTCAATGCAATCCCCATCAAAATCCCAAAGACATTCTTTATGGAAATTAAAGATATAATCCAAAGATTCATATGGAACAAGAAAAGACCTAGAATAGCCAAAACAATTCTAGGCAAAAAGAGCAATCCTGGTGGTATTACAATACCAGACTTCAAACTCTACTATAGAGCCATAGTAAAAAAAAACTTCTTGGTACTGGCACAAAAACAGACCAGAAGATTAATGGAACAGAATAGAAGACCCAGAAATAGAACCACATAACTATAGGCAACTTGTATTTGACAAAGGAGCCAAAGATATACAATGGAACAAACACAGTCTATTCAACTATTGGTGCTGGAAAACTGGGCAGCCATATGCAGAAAAATAAAAATTGACCCTAACCTTTTGCCATGCATAAGCATTAACTCAAAGTGGATCAAAGCCCTCAACGTCAGACCGGAAACTGTGAAACTGCTACATGATAAAGTAGGATAGACACTGGAACTCATAGGAACAGGCCAAAGATTCCTGAACAGAATGCCAGGGTCACAACAGATTGGAGAGAGACTCGATAAATGGGACTACCTAAAAATAAAAAGTTTCTGTACAGATAAAAACATAGTTGCAAAAGTAGAGAGACAGCCAACCAACTGGGAAAAGATATTCACCAACAATACGTCTGACAAATGCTTAATATCCAATATCTACAGGGAACTCAAGAAACTAATCCTCGAAAACCCAATAAACCATTCATTAAATGGGCAAGGGAACTAAAGAGAGACCTATCAGAAGAAGAGATTAAAATGGCGGAAAAACATATGAGAAAATATTTATCATCTATGGTCATAAAGGAAATTCAAATAAAAACAACCATAAGATACCACCTTACCCCAACAAGAATGGCCAAGGTTTTGAACTCAGACAATGACAGTTGCTGGCGGGGTTGTGGAGAAAAAGGAACCCTACTGCACTGCTGGTGGGATTGTAAACTAATTCAGCCACTCTGGAAAGCAGTGTGGAGGTTCCTTAAAGAACTGAACATAGACATTCCGTATGATCCCGCCATACCACTTCTGGGCATCTATCCTGAACAGGATGACCCAGGATATTATAAAGACACAAGCTCAGCTATGTTCATCTCTGCACTATTCACCATAGCCAGGCGATGGAAACAATCCAGATGCTCTACTGCAGATGAATGGATACAGAAAATGTGGTATATATACACAGTGGAATTCTACATAGCCAACAGACAAGATAAAATACTGGCATTCGCAGGGAAGTGGATGAATCTAGAGCGAATCATGCTGAGTGAGACAAGTCAAGACCTAAGGAACAAAAGGCGCATGGTATCCTTAATATGCAGTTATTAAATCCAAAGTATACCAGAGCGAGGGCTCAATAACTGCTTACCCAAAGCAATGGACATGGTAATGGAAATACAAACATAACTATATAGACAAAAAACCTATGACTCTATAATCATAATGTTTCATTTCATAAACTGATATGTTTCTATGACATACAAACTGTTAGCCTAATTTTGATTAAGTTCTAAAAACTAAGTCCCAGAGGGTGTAATTGGAGATATCCTCCTTGAACAATTGTTTGCTAAACTTGTCATTTAAAATATGAAGTAACATACGCCTTATAATTAATCATTGTTGTTCTTAAGGTACTATGTTCTCTCTCATTACTTCTACTGTCCCTTGGTTATCTCATATTGTTATACTATCTCACTTTGTTTCTGATATAGCGGATATAATTGTATTTGGTTATCTGAAATTGCATAGGGAACGGAGGGAAAACAAGATGAGGGGTTAGGGAGGGGGGGAAGGGAAATGGGGACCATGACATGTGAAAGGGTATCAATGTGTGGGAATTAAGGCACCATTTATCTGGCAAATAACATGTAACCCTTCTATTAATTACAATAAAAATATCTCACTCTGTTTTCTGATATATTGAATTTATTTGTATTTGGTTATTTGAAATTTGATAGGGAAGGGGGGAATACCAAGACGGGTGGAGTGTGTGGAGGGGAGGGTAATGGGTACCATGACATGTGAAAGTGTATCAATGTATGTGAATTAATGCACCATCTATCTGGCAAATATCATGTAACTCTTTTACTAATTACAATAAAAAATTGTCTTTAAAAAAAATGAGCTCCTTCAGCAGATGTGGATGAGAAGAAAGAGAAATACAAAACACAGACTAATAGTGATTCTCACTCCTCACCAAACATGGACCGGTGTGTGAGCTGTCCACAAAATCAGTTTACCAACACTGAGAGAAAGAGCTCTGTATTGAAAGCAAAGAGCTTCTAGTTTATTAAGACTGCATGGAAATAGCTCTGCTCTGCCTGGTTTTCCACTGCTCTGCAGTCACCTCTGCTGGTCTTGGGGTATTTGTCAAGCACCAAGGCAGTAACCAGGATCTCAGTTACATCCAGCTGATCTTCCACATCTACTGCTTCCTCTGCTCCTTGCTCATCCTCAGCCACACCCACACAGCCACATGCATCCTCCACCAGTCCATATCAAGGTTGGTTATATCTGAAAAACTATAATCGTGTTTAGTACTAATCTTGCTCCCATTTTCAAATGGGCAGAACAAGAAACTCAAGAAAAATGTCAAATCAAATAACAACATCCCCAACCCAATGTAAATAGACAATGGAACAGTCACTGGCAAACCTAGAGGAGAGTCTTCCAAGTGCTATACAAATGCAATTGATAAACATCATTAATGAAAAATATGAAAATATAAAGAAAGAGATAGGGAGGAAGCCATAGCTAAACAAGAGGAAACCGTAAACAAGGTGATAAGTGAAAAAGAAGAAGCCATAAAGGAGGCCATAATAAAGGTTTTTCAAAGAAAGATAGATGAATTCATAGAATCCACAAATAAAAAGGTGACACAACTCAAGCAAATGTGCAAAGAAAATAAAGCTACTGAGCTAACCACTCAAATGGAAATAAAGGAGCCAAATAACTCCATACATGATTTAAAAGAACAGATGCAAGGCATCAAAAAAGAGCAATTAGAAGCAAGAGAGATGAAAAATAAAGTAGATAGCTTTGATAGCAGGTTAGACAATGCAGAGGAGAGAATTACTGGGGCTGAAGATAATTTAGTTATTATAGAGAAAGAACAGAAAATGAGTCAATCCAAATCTAGGAAATATGAGAAAGTGCTTCAGGAGGTCCAAGATACAATTAGGAAGCCAAATTTAAGGCTAATTGGTATTGAGGATGGTCAATGGTATTGGAAATATACTTCAGGGAATCATCTCAGAGAATTTCCCAAATATCCAGAAGGGCAGGCCCATCCAGATACAGGAAGCTTTTACAACCCCAAACAGACCTGACCAGAAAAGGACATCCCACCGCCACATTGTAATCCGAACTGGATCAATAGAAACCAAAGAAAGGATCCTAAAGGCAGCCAGGGAAAGGGACCAATGACCTATAAAGGTAAACCAATAAGAATAACCCCAGATTTCTCAGCAGAGACCATGCACGCAAGAAGTGACTGGAAGCATATATGTCATGTCCTTAAGTCAAATAATTACCAACCAGGGGCAGGGAGTTTGGCCTAGTGGTTAAAGTGGTCACCTAGCATGCATGAAGACCCGGGATCAATTCCTCGGTACCACATACATAGAAAAGAAGCCAGAAGTGGTGCTGAGGCTCAAGTGGTAGAGCTCTAGCCTTGAGAAAGTCCAAGGACAGTGCTCAGGCCCTGAGCTAAAGCCCAGAACAGGCAAAAAAAAAAGAAAAAAAGATCAAATAATTACCAACCAAGAATACTGTACCCAGCTAAGCTCTCATTCATAACTGAGGAAACAATAAAAACATTGCATTCCAGGGAAAACATGCAACAATATGTCGCAACAAACCCAACACTACAGAGAATTCTCAAAGTTGTTCTATACATAGAAAACCAAAATAAATGCAATATAGAGAAAGAAATGGCACCTAAACAGGATACCATCTAAGGACCAAAAGAACTGTCAAGACACAGGCCATAACAAAAGCTTTTAAAAATGGTAGGAACTAATAAATATCTCTCAATCCTAACTGTCAATATCAATGGACTTAACTCTCCAATAAAATGGCATAGGTTGTCTAGTTGGATCAAAAATCAAGACTCATTGTTCTCCTGTCTTCAAGACACACATCTTACCCAAAAAACAATCATCTTTTGAAAGTGAGAGGTTGGAATAAACTCTATCAAGCTAATGGCCCCCCTAAACAGGCTGGAGTTGCCATCCTCATATCAGATAAAATAGACTTCAAACTAAAATTAGTAAGAAAAGACAAAGAAGGTTACTACATACTACTAAAGAGATCTTTCCTCCAGGAAGACATAATGATCCTAAATGTTAACACACCCAATCCTGGAGCTCAGAACTTCATCAAGCAAACTTTACTTACAAAGAATCCGTACATAGATGGAAACACAGTGATTGTTGGTGACTTTAACACACCACTCTCACCTACGGACGGATCAACAAGGCAAAAACTCAAAGAGAAACCTTAGAACTGAACAACTATATAGACCACCTAGATCTAACAGATATCTGCAGAATATTCCACCGAGCAACAACACAATATATTTTTCTCAGCAGCACATGGAACATTTTCCAAAATAGACCACATCTTAGGCCATAAAACAAACCTGTACAGATTCAGAAACACTGAAATTATTCCCTGCACGCTCTCAGACCACAAAGGCATTAAATTAGAACTGAACACACATCTCCACCAACGAAAACCCTGTAACTCATGGAGACTGAACAACACATTGTTGAATCACCAATGGGTCATCGAAGAGATCAGAACAGAAATCCAACAGTTTATGAAATTTAACAATAAGGAGCACACAAAATACCAACTCCTTTGGGACACAGCAAAGGCACTACTCAGAGGAAAATTTATAGCGCTGAGTGCCTACAACAACAAGTTGGAAAAATTGCAAACCAACAAGTTAATGTCTCACCTTAAGCTCCTGGAAAAGAGCAACAAAGCAACCCTAATCCCAGTAGAAGAAAGCAAATTATTAAAATCAAAGCATAATTCAATGATTTGGAATCCAAAAAACTATAGAAAGAATCAACAAAAGAAGGAGTTGGTGTTGGTTCCTTGAAAGAATTAACAAAACTGACAAACCCTTAGCAAATCTTACCAAAAAAAGAAGAGAGCATATCGAAATAAACAAAATCGCAGATGAAAATGGTCATATCTCGACAGAAATCAGCAAGACCCAGAATATCATGACGGAATACTTCTCAAACCTTTACACCAACAAATTTGAGAATCTAGAAGAAATGGATGAATTCCTAGTCAATATTAACATACCCACCCTGAACCAAGAAAAACTAACCCAAATCAACAGGCCAATTTCAAGCTCTGAAATAGAAATGGCAATTAGATAACTTCTACCCAAAAAAAGTCCAGGGCTAGATGGATTCACAGCTGAATTCAATAAGGTCTTTAAAACAAAGCTCACATCAATGCTCCTCAAGCTCTTCAATGAAATTGAAAATGAAGGTTCTTTACCAAACTCATTCTATGAAGCCAGTATAACTCTCATCCCCAAACCAGACAGAGATTCATCAAAGAAAGAGAACTATAGACCTATTTCTTAGATGAACATCGATGCAAAACTTCTTAACAAAATACTGGCCAACCGTCTACAATAACTCATCAAAAAAATTATACACTATGATCAAACTGGATTCATCACAGGGAGGCAAAGCTGGTTCAACATACGCAAATCAGTTTACATAATTGAACACATCAACAGGAGCAAGGACAAAAATCACATGATTGTCTCAATAGATGCGGAAAAGGCTTTTGACAAGATCCAACACCCCTTTATGTTAAAAGCTCTGGAGAAACTAGGAATCCATGGATCATTCCTCAATGTAATAAAGGCTGTGTATGACAAACCCACTGCCAGTATTACTCTTAATGGTGAAAATCTAAAGGCATTCTCTCTAAAATCAGGAATGAGACAAGGATGCCCACTCTCTCCACTCCTCTTTAACATAATATTAGAATTCCTGGCCAGTGCAATAAAGAAGAAACAAGCATAAAGGCATCCAAGTAGGGAAAGAGGAAGTAAAGCTATCCCTCTTTGCAGATGACATGATTCTGTATTCAAAGAATCCTGTAGACTCTACTCCCAAGCTCCTTGAGCTGATTCAAAACTTTGGAAGAGTAGCAGGCTATAAAATCAACACTGAAAAATCAACTACCTTCCTTTAGGCCAACAGTGAGAGGAACGAGGCAACAATTAGGAAAGCAACTCCTTTCACAATAGCCTCAAAGAAATTAAAGTACCTAGGAATTAGCTTAACTAAGAATGTAAAGGACATTTTTGATGAAAACTTTAAACTCCTAAAAAAGCAAATTAAAGCAGAAATAAGGAAATGGAAAAACCTCCCATGCTCCTGGATTGGAAGAATCAATATTGTGAAAATGACAATCTTGCCAAGGGCTATCTACAAATTCAACGCAATACCCATCAATATCTTAATCGCATTCTTTAAAGGAATAGAAGAGGCAATTCAAAATTTCATATGGAATAATAAAAGACCCCGTATAGCAAAAAAACTTCTTAACAGAAAGAACAGCTCTGGAGGAATATCAATTCCAAACTTTAGACTCTATTACAGGGCTATAATTCTCAAAACAGCTTGGTACTGGCACAAGAACAGGCCTGAAGACCAATGGAATAGAACTGAGGACCCAGATATTAAACCACAAACCTATGGCCACCTAATCTTTGACAAGGGAGCCAAACAAATAGAATGGAAGAAAGACAGCCTCTCCAACAAGTTGTGCTGGCAGAACTGGTTAAGCACCTGCAGGAAACTAAACTTGTATTCTTCTTTGTCACCCTGCACTAGAATTAACTCCAAATGGATCAAAGACCTGGAGGTAATAGCTGACACACTGAAAACTTTACAAGAAGGAATAGGAGATACACTAGGCATCCTTGGAACAGGTTGAAACTTCCTTAATAAGGACCAAGAATCTCAACAAATCAGAGAAAGGCTGGATAAGTGGGACTGCATTAAACTTCAGAGCTTTTGTATGGCAAAGGATATAGCTAGTAAATTAATTAGGAAGCCTACAGAGTGGGAGAAGATCTTCACTAACCAAACAACGGACAAAGGCCTCATATCTAAAATATATCAAGAACTCAAAAAATTTAATCACTCCAAAACTAATCTCCAAAGTAACAACCATCCCATTGAAAAATGGGCCAAAGACTTAAAGAGAGTCTTGTCTGAAGAAGAAACAAGAATGGCCTATAGACACATGAAGAAATGCTCAACATCTCTGGTCATAAAAGAAATGCAAATCAAAACAACTCTAAGATTACACCTCACTCCAGTTAGAATGGCCAGGATCAGGAAAATGAATAACAACATATGCTGGAGGGGATGTGGCCAGGAGAGATCACTACTACACTGTTGGTGGGAGTGCAAACTCATTCCACCACTATGGAAAGAAGTATGGCAGTGCCTCAAAAGGCTAAACATAGAACTCCCCTGTGACCCAGCAATTCAACTACTTGGCATTTACCCAACCATCCAGAACCTAGGGCATACTAAATCCAAAAGCACAACAATGTTCATTGCAGCATTATTCACCATAGCAAAGATATGGAACCAACCTAGATGTCCCTCAGTTGATGAGTGGATCAACAATTTGTGGTATTTATACACAGTGGAATTCTATGCTGCTGCCAGAAAGAACGACATCGCCCTATTTGTTAGGAAATTGAAAGACTTAGAAAAAATCATATTAAGTGAAGTAAGCCAGACTCAAAGGAACTTAGGCTCAATGGTTTCCCTCATTTGTCATAATCAGTAGAAACCTTGGGCTCTACAAGGAGAGATCTGCAATAGAGCAAAACCATGATACATAAGGCCTTATAGTATGAAGCTAATTGAAAGGACCTCCAGGATATTGAAACAAAAGCCATATAATGAATAATTATTGTCCTTAATGTACTATGTTATCTCTCATCTCCTTTGCTGTCCCTTGGGTATCTCATATTGTTACAGTACCTTACTTTGTTATCTTATATATTGAATTTATTTCTATTTGGTTATTTGAAATTGGATAGAGAAGGGGGGAAAACCAAGAGGGGTGGGGGGGTGGGGAGATTGTAATGGGTACCAAGACATGTGAAATGTTACCAATGTATGTGAATTAATGCACCTTCTATCTGGGAAATATCCTGTAACCCTTTTATTAATTACAAAAATATATATATTAAAAAACCAGCATGAGAGCCACTCGGGGTCACAGTGTCAGCTCCTGAGTCTACACTTTGTCCCTGGGCGGTCAGTTCACTATGTACTTCCCCAATAAATTCCCCTTTTTATATGAAAAAAAAGAAATTTTGCTTTAATTTCCCACAAACATCACGAACATAATTATCCAATCTGTTAACATTGCTTCAAGATGAAATAAGAGAAGACATGTGAAACACAGTCATATCTGTCTCTGTTGCTACACACAATAGGTATAAAAATGAAACTCCAAAGGAATTATGGATTTTTCTGGCTGGTAGGAGGAGAAAGACCTCGTAGAAGAGATCATTTTTGAGTTGGTGCTTGCAGGCTGTATAGGCCATTATCAGATTTTAAGAAATGGATAGTGTCAATGAAAGGACCTCTAGGATATAGAAACAAAAGCCATATAATGAGTGATTGTTGTCCTTAATGTACTATGTTATCTCTCATCTCTTTTGCTGTCCATTCGTTATCTCATATTGTTACAGTATCTCACCTTGTTATCTGACATATTGGATATATTTGTATGTGGTTATTTGAAACTGGATAGGGAAGGGGGGAAAACAAGATGAGGGGTGGGGGTGGGGGGAGGGAAATGGGGACCAAGACATGAGAAAGGGTATCAATGTATGTGAATTAATGCACCTCCTGTCTGGTAAATAGAATGTAACCCTTCTATTAATTACAATAAAAATATATGGAAAAAAGTTGGTAAGCCAGCACTGGTGGCTCTCGCCGGTATTCCTATATACTCAGGAGGCTGAGATCTAAAGAGTGAGTTTGGAAGAAAGCCTGGGCAGGGAAATCTATGAAACTCTCATCTCCACTAAACTACCAAAGAGGCTGAAAGTGCAGATGTTGGCTTAAGTGGTAGAGCACTAGCTCTTGCAAAAAGAAAGCTCTGGCACAGTGCCCAGACCCTGAGTCAAGCCCTAGAACTGCCCCAAAAGAAGATGGAAGGGGGAAGTAATTAGGTATATATGTCAACATAAACATATGTGTTTCATGTCACAACTCTTAAAAATTTCTTCTGACAGGCAGGGAATGTGGCCTAGGGTTTGATTCCTCAGTACCACATAAACAGAAAAGTCCTGAAGTTGCCCGTGACCCAAGTTGTAGAATGCTAGCCTTGAGAAGAAGGAAAAAATCACTGTTGACCTCCAAAATACATTTCTAGCTTGTATCCATCAGTACCTCAAATAGGAAGAATAGGAACAAAGTTAGAAATGTGTTGCAAATAGTATTGTTAGGTGAAAGCTTGATCTCGGTGCCTGGGCTCTGTCTTGGGCTTTCATCGATTGTGTGTGTGTTTAGTTGAAAATAACAGTTTTATGGGATTTCAGCTGTGGCTGACCTCAAAACACAAACATGAGATTGCCCCCTTACAGTAGCTAGGATAGCACCCGTTGACCAACAGTGCCTGGCTGTTAGTGTTTTGGGTCAGGAAAGAAAAATAATAAATGACCTTTCCTTGCAATTTTACACTCTCTCACATAACAGAAGGTTCATTGGCATGTAGAATATGGTTGAAACAAATGAAACAGCCTAAGATAAATCATATGAAAACTGTGTCTCATCATTTATTGTTTTAATTTTGGGGAGGCTCTCTGAACCCTGATGTCACTTCTGTAATCTGCTATAGCATACCATCACGTGCATTTAACTGACATTTATTTAAAAATTGCATTTCACAGGAGTCGTTGATGAGAGTTAAATATAAGTTACATTCTGTTTTTGACATTTTTGTGCCAGTCCTTGTGGTTGAACGCAGGGATTAGACACTGCCCATGAGCTTTTAGGCTCAAGTCCAGTGCTCCACTCAATGAGCCACAGTGCCACTTCCAGCCATTGCTGAGTAGTCTATTGGAGATCAGAGTCTCACAGACTTCCCTGCCCATGCTGGCTTAAAACCTGATATTCCACTCACAGCATCCTGCATAGCTAGGATATCAGATTTGAGCCACCAGTGAAGCCTCTTTTTTGAGACATGAATTCTTCACTTGTTTGTGGACAGAACTTTCCATTTAAGACATTCATGTACATGTACAATGCATCTTAAACCCAAACACACCTTCCAAAATATTTCCTCTTCCCTCCCCCAACTGCCACATTAATATCCACACTTCCTTTTATACATGAACATTGAGTATTGTGACAAAATTCTCCCCTCTGTGTTCACTGTGATCCATTCCTTCATGGTAGTCCCCTATTCAAGACACTCATATTCTAGTTATTTCTTTTCTGAATTGTCTGGGAACTGTCCAAAGGGTTTACAAGGCAGAATGCCCTTCCTGTATAGCCTATAATTAGCCATACATTGCATTATGTCATCTATGCATAGACTAGAACAGCTTTGTTTATCAAAAGACATGCTTCAAAACTATTCTTTTAGACCGTTGTTCTTCCTCACCCGCCATCCAAGTTAGTGGTTCCCTAGAGATGATGCATTAGGCACCAGTTTGGCAAATTGTGAGCTCTGTGAATTGTGCATCCACAATCATAGAAGAGCCTATTACCAGCCAGTCCGCTGACATCTCCCTATATATATTCAATGCAATTCTCCTGTGTTGTCCTATTCATGGTCAACTGTGAGGATTGAGCCTGAGGTTTTCATACACTTCAGACATGGGACAATCTTTTCATCTGTACTTCATGGACATGACCCAACAGAGAAGCAACACAACCAAGTGTGTAGATTGTACCACAATATTCATACAAGCGTGCTTTCTGCAAGCTTCCTGGTGATTTAGAGTTTTCCTTCTTGTCTTGATACACAGTCTAATGTCTTAACTAAAGAGCAAAACAACTGCAAGTACTGTTTTTGCATAATGAAGACAAGCCAGCAGCTTGGTATTCTGTAAGAGCAGACCAAGGAATAGCAGTAGTGAAGAATGTAAGTTACTTCATTGTTCTGCTGAAGCTCACAGGAGTCGTACCTAAAATTTCTTACTGTTTTCCTATAGTCTGCCTTGTTATCTAATAGAATATGACTGAACAAACTATTCGTATGTAAGTGGTGGTAGATGGTTAGATTAAAAAAACAGCGTGAATCTAACTTTCTATTTGTCTATTGTCACTGAATATATTGAATATTAAAAACTGGCAAGTGATTTGTGAAAAATCTTGTTATGCCCCCAGTGAGAACCTGGGTATGTGTTTCATTTCTCTCTGACTTCGAGGAAAAGAATACCAGATTCTTGTTTAGGGGATTATTGACTAAACACAAAACAGAGCTGCAGGGGTCAAAGCTGGAAACTAGTATAGGAAGTGCAATAATCAGAAGATGATTGTAAAGGAAGAAATCCAATTACTTAATGTCAACAAAAATTGCCTAAATCTCAGGAATCCCTTGCTACATTG
Organism: Megascapheus bottae; assembly: GCF_031878675.1. Taxonomy (NCBI): domain Eukaryota; kingdom Metazoa; phylum Chordata; class Mammalia; order Rodentia; family Geomyidae; genus Megascapheus; species Megascapheus bottae. Next base: position 9,956,049 of record NC_143509.1, read on the forward strand.
TCAGCAAATTCCTCAATTCCTGAAAATACTTCAGGAAGAAGCAGGTATCATATTAGAGATCTTGATTTATTTATATGATGGAGACTTAAGAATTCATGTTTTTTTAAGTATACTTCAGTCCCAGTCCTGGGGCTTCATGCCTGGAATCCTAGCTACTTAACAGGCTGAGCTCTGTAGGTAGAAGTTCAAAGCCAGCATAGGCAGCAAAACCTGTGAGCTCTCATCTTCAATTAGCTTCCAGGAAGCCAAAAGTTGAGATTCTTACTCAAAAGTTTGAGCTTTCCTTTGGGCAGGAAAACCTCAAGGCCTGTATCCAAGCTCAGAGTCAAGCTACTAGGATCCATATGGGGATGGGGGGAGAAGAAGGGGCAGGAGGGAGGGAGGGAGAGAGAGAGAGGGAAAACAAGGATGGGAGCTTGCACGCACATTGGATGAAAATGAATTTCACAGATTAAAAAAAAATTACTGCTGTGAATTACCCTGTAATGAAGAATAATATGTATTTTCTCTGATCAGAAAACACTGCCTACAATGTTCTAACATGCTTGAGTATCTACAATGAATATATAAATAGGAATATATGAGACATAAAATATCTAGGATGATTGTGTTGGTCACAACTGAAAAAAGTGGAACAGAATGTCAATATCAACTATGAATATTTGAGTTCAAAATCATTGTGGAATTCTGACTTCTTCATTTTGTATTGATCTCTCTTTTCATTGAAGGTTTCCAATTAATGCAGAGCTGTGCAATCTAACACACACATCTCAGAATTTTATCTCCTGGCATTCTCATATGACCCCGAGCTACAACCCATGCTATTTGGACTCTTTCTGTCCACGCACCTGATCACTGTGCTCAGAAATCTGCTCATCATCTTGGCTGTCACCTATGATCTCCACCTCCATACCCCCATGTACTTCTTTTTCTCCATCCTCTCCTTAGCCGACATTGGCTTCACCTCCACCACCCTCCCCAAGATGGTCGTGGACATCCAGACTCACAGCAAAGCCATCTCCTATGCGGACTGACTCATCCAGGTGTTTCTTTTTCTTACTTATGTTTGTATGGAAGTTTTGCTTCTTAGTGTGATGGCCTATGACCGATTTGTGGCCATCTGTCACCTCCTGAATTACCCTCTCATCATGAACCCTTGTCTCTGTGTCTCATTGGGTTCTGCTATCATTTGTCACCAGTTTCTTGGATGTACAGATGCACATGTGGATGGCATTACAGAAGACTGATTTCAAGGATGTGGAAATCCCAAGTTTCTTCTATGACCCTCTCAAGTCCTGGAACTTTCCTCACACTCACTGATAATTTATTTAAATATATTATTGGTAACATTTTCTGTTTCCTTCTTATGTTAGGGATCCTTTTCTCCTATTACAAGATTATTTCTTCAGTGCTGACAATGTCATCTTCAAGTGGGATGTACAAAGCCTTCTCCACATGTGGCACTCACCTGTCAGTGGTCTGCTTATTCTTTGGGACCTCAATGAGGATCTACTTTGAGTAACCTCTGTCACATTCTCCCAGGGGCAGCGCTGTGTCCTCAGCAATGTACACAGTGGTCACTCCTCTCCTGAACCCCTTCATCTACAGCCTGAGGAACAATGACCTCAAAAGTGCCCTGAGCAGGTTGTACAAACCACGAGCTGACACAGCAGGTAGGAAGTTTATTTGTTATGTAGTTTTTGCACAAGCAAAAAACTTGAGTATATAATCTGATAAATTCTACCTGTTTGAATACCTGATTATTCTAGTTTCATTAGTACAATCCATTCTTAGAAAGCTCCTGGCTAAATCAGGATAGATTCCTAAAGGAGGAATGTATGATTTTAATATTCAAATTGTTACTTTGTAAAGAATGATGAACATCTGCAGAAGGTGGGCCCAGCAAAGAATTTAGCAAGGATTGAGAGGCAAGTTTGTAATATAGACAATTAAGCTCAATAAAATTGGGCAGAAACAGACATTTTTTTCTTTATAAGCAGACTTTGAAATCATAACTTTCTAATTGGTAGCAAGATATCCTGCTTCCTGCCCTTTGGTTTTGAGTTATTTTAGACTTATAACTTAGTCCCCTAATTGTTTCCTGTAATGCATTTTGTTATTTTTAAAGGTGATATGTAGATGGGCTACCATTATCTAATTCAAGTAAAGAGTGCATTTCATTCGGGACAGTGTAATTCCTTCCTTCCCTTTCTTCCATATTATATTTCAAAGAAAATTGAAAATCTTGTATCCTAGTGAAATTACGTGAGGATAGGCAAACCTAATCCACTGGCACCTACATTTGGTTCTAGGCTGCTTGATTTTGTGGGTACATAAACTCTGTGATATGGGGGTCTCGTAATGCATGAGTGAGCTGGAGGAAGCAGTGAAACAGCAATCCATTACATAATCTACAGGGATTTGAGTGGTTCCTTGGACAGAAAGTTGAGTTTTAATCCCAATTTCACTTGAAGAAAAACCAAGAGTAAGGGACATCGGCTTGGTCCAAGTATTGGCAGCCCCGCACTTGGAGATTGAAGAAACTCCTGTATCATGCATAGTCGCATGCTCACCATCGACACACATGCACAGAAACTATTTGTAAAGTTTCTAGTTATGAATATAGACAGGTAGTACTTTTCTGATCCTTATATCTGTGCTGTTCTAAGTATGAATCTAGGCACAATTACAATTTCATGGATTGACATGGAAAGGAATGAGAACACCAGTGGGGTTTTCTGTCTAATACCAGGAATTAAATTCAGGATCTCCTCATTATATCTCATTTGTTCAGCTCTTGTTTGCTCATTTCAACTACATCTCCAGCCTTCCTTTTTGCTGAATAATTAAAATATGTTTTCAAACAGTTATTTAACCAGACTGACTTTATGAAATTCACAGGACAGATAGAAAATCCTGAAGATAGAAGAGGAAAATGCAAGCGACACTAAAAGCAACTAAAAGTACACCTATGTCACTGACAAATATTCAAAAGAAATGGTATGGCTTGGCTCTGATATTAAGCTTCCACAAATCCTGCACTTGTGATAAGCCATGCACAAGGAAGCCAGTTATGATTTTATTAGGTCCAAACCACTGCTTTGTATGCACTGGGCCACAGGAGGTTATTTAGGCTTATTTATGAAGGCAAACTACTGGGCTGTTCCTGACAGGCTTATTTCCATAACACAGAAGGATGACATACTGTTGTGGGAAGGTAGATTCTGTAAGAATATAAATGTAAAAAAGTTTGAACTTTACTTATTTAATGTTTTGAGGGTCCCGGAGCTCCGAACTTCATCAAGCAAACATTACTTACACTGAAACCGTACATAGATAGAAACACAGTGGTTGTCGGTGACTTTAACACACCACTCTCACCTATGGACAGATCAATGAGTAAGTAAATCTTTGCAGTAGAAAATTAGTTGTTGCTGAGGTTTCCTTGCTTAAGGATGGTGCTTTACCACTGAGTCAAACTTCTCATTCCCTCAATTTTTTGGAGAGGGCATGAATTTTGAGGAGCTTACTTTATTAGGGAAAACAGGCCCCTGCACTTCTCGCACAGCCTTGTTGGAAACATGAACTTCAGATTGCCATTTCCTGAGGAGCTAGGATTGCTAACTGGAGCCAAAGGTCATGTATCCTTTCCTGTGTTTTGAACACATTTAATTACTTTCCCCTAACCAGAGGCCCACTGAGTAGACAGTACATCATTTGAGTCAAAGACACAGAGAGATAAAGAGAAAGACAAAATGATTGTGTGTGTGTGTGTGTGTGTGTGTGTGTGTGTGTGTATTATGGCCTAACCAAATATTCCCTGTGATATGAATTTCCCAAAATATATTGTAAGAATTCAATTCTGGATTGGTAGATAAAAACTAATTTCTAGATTTGGACAGCCTAATACACTCTGTTAAGTACCAGGACCAGAGCCCAAGAAATAAATTAACAAATAACTAGAGACAGCAATATAAAAACATTAAAATTATTTGGTAAATAAAAGAGTTTAAAACATTTAAGTATATCCATGGATAGATAATTGATAGAAAGGCAGGAGACACAGGCTATGGACCTCAGTGTGGGCTTCAGCCTGTGAGGTGGTAGAGACACACTGGAGCCATGCAGTTCACCCCCACGCTGCTGGAGAAACCAGCACTTCCTGTCCCTGAAAGCACTGGGAGAAGGGACAGAGGGAAGAGGAGGAACACACAGATGAGCACTTCCACAGCCAATGGCACCACTTCTGGGGGCCTAACACGTCTAAAGGGACCACCTGTGTCCTCACCACACTGTTTTCACGTAGAGGGTTCAACCTAGTAGGTGTTTTCTAGACACTGCCCATCATCCAACTCAGCTCATCACATCACCAGCTCTTGAGCCAGCAGCACAGATCCCGCTAAGCCCAGCTTCTCTTTCCTGTCTCCTACAGTGCTGGACAGTGAGTGGGTGGTTGTGTGAGCCGTTCTCATGTCCCCTACTTCATTCTGTCGAACATCCAACACAGACCCAGAAAAAGAGCCAGATAGGCTGTGTAAACTAGCTCAGAAGAAAATCCAATCCCCCTACTCAGCCTGCTTTCTACCTGACCAGAATCAACCTTCCCACAGCAGAGCACACCCTAACCATGGGTATTGGGAGGGTGGAGGAGTTGGAGGTTACTGTTGATGGTCTACACTTTTGTGCCCAGCCTACAGGAGACACCTCGGGCTTCAGTTCAACAGGGGGTCCCTCACTGCCTTCTACTGTGCCTGGCCAGCTTCACAGTGGCTTTTCTGGCCAGGAACCTTCCATGAGGCCAAGTTCATGACCTTCAGCATGCTGGTGTTCTGCAGTGTGTGGCTCACCTCCCTGCTTGTCTACTACAGTGCCAAGGGGAAGGTGATGGTGGCTATGGAGGTCTTCTCCATCTTGGCCTCCAGTGCAGGGATCCTGGGCTACAATTTTGCCACCAAGTGATATTGTCTTTTAAAAAAATTCTTTGTTCTTTTTTTTTGACTTACTGAGTTCTACTCAGGTACAGGGCACTGTCTCTCTCTAGGCTAGAGCTCTAACACTTGAGCCACAGTACAACTTCTGTATTTTTTTCTGTGCATGTGGTACTTGTAATAAAGGCAAGACGTGATACAGATTCTCAAGAAGATCAGAGAGAATTTCTCTTCGAAGGTTCAGAGAGATACATCCCATTGTGTAAGCAAGAAACCTTAAGGTGAATGTTACCTGTTGCCTGTAATGCTTAAAGATTCTGTGCTATTTTGACAGCCATAACTCAGTAGAATTTCAGGAATTCTTTCAACAATAAGTTATTATTCATTTCATTAGTTAAATTATTGTCACAGCAAGTTTCCTCTAAGACTTGTTCATTATGCATTTTATCCTGGACTTTCTATACTTTCTATGCAGTTGGCAGCAGAGGACTTTTGTTTTCCTTTCTTCCACCATTCCTGACTTCCACCGCCCAAACCCGCCCTGCTTTCTTTCAGAAAGAGATCCTCTAAAAGCACATGCTAGGGCCGAGAGTTTAGCAGGTGGAGTTGTGCTTGACTAGCATGCCAGAAGACCTGGGTACTATTCTTTGATTCTGAAAAAGCAGGAAGTGCTGTTGGGGCTCAAGTGGTAGTGGTATCCCAGTGCAAAAGAAGCTCAGGCAGTGTGCTCAGGCCCTGACTTTAAGCCCCAAGACTGGCAAAAACAAAACAAAGCCCACAGAGTACCTTGAAGTCTGGGGCAAACCTGAATGATCAGAGATTCCTTCAGCAATTATGGACCCAGGAAGTGTCAAAACACTTCAGATATGGAAGGACTGTGAAGAATTGAAAGCATGCCTCAAGAAGAAAACAAGGCTTCGATGGCCTCTCTTAGACCATTCCTCTCCCACAAAGATGAATGTGCTCATTGGAACTTCAGTCACCAACTGCAAGTTTATGACAAGATCTTAATCCCCTCACTGCCTGGGGATCACTGCAGACTCAGGAAGACTTCTGAGCACAATGATCAAGTAATAGAGACAGAAACATCCTACAGAGGATGGGCTGCAGATCTGGATTCTCAGAGAGACTTAGGAGATGGAACTCTGAGACTGGGGTAAAATTATCTGCCTCTCTCTTGCTTGGACACCTATTGAAACAAGAACATATTTTAGGAAAATTAAGTGGACAACAAAAGCTATGTATACACCTGATACCGAATAGTCTGAAATCATTCTCCATGGTGACATATCGTGAATGTCTTGAACTCTGTTTTTGGTTGCTCTTCTCTCAAATTCCTGTTTGCTACTACTGTAGAGATATACAGCCTTAGAAAGCAAAGGTCTAAGAGTGTATAATAACACTGAGTTGCAATCTAGTCTTCAAAAATAGAGAATGAGAAGCTGGGCACTGATGGCGCACAGCTGTAATTCTAGCTATCCAGGAGGATGAGATCTGAGGATTGTGGTTCAAAGCCAACCAAGGCAGAAAAGTCCATTGACGCTTATTTACAATTAACCATAAAAAAACAGGGGTTTAACTTTGGTTTGAATGGTAGAGCAGCAATTTTGAGCAAAAGAAAGCTCAAGGACAGCAGTCTGGATCTCAGTTCAAGTCCAAGATCTGGCCCAAGGAAAAAAGGGACAAAGAGAGAAACTCGTTCACTCCCACCCCTTTGTAGAAAAGTATTATCCCAATGAAAATAAATTCAGCATCCATCAAGTTTATCTTATTTTCTTAAAAGAATTATGAAACTTTCCTGGAATTGGGTTTTGTTTTTGAGTAAACACCACGTAAGTCAGGGCAGCATTTCTGAACACAAGTCGCAATCTGAAAATATTGTTTTTTTTGTGAATTCCCAGAAGTTTTAGACAGAACAGTTTAGGCAGAACAATTTTAGACACTTTTAGACAGATGCAGTTTAGACAGAACAATTCTTAGCAGATCATCAGTGCAGAAGTAAGTTCAAGGCAAAAATTCAGTCTCCACTATAGAGGATCAAAGACTGCAACAAAATAAAATCAGATACTTGAAGTTGCATATGGATGAATAAAAGACCCTTTTTACACAGAAAAATCCGTTGCAGAGAGAACAATGCAGGAGGATGTTCAATGCAAAAAGTCAGATTCCATTATATGGATCCAAAACGTTGAGAAGTAAAACCAGACAAACTGAAGTGGCATATGGATGAATAAAAACCCCCATTTAGATCGAGCAATTCTTAACAGATAGAACAATGCAGGCCGAAGTTGAATACAAAAATTCAGTCTCCACTTTACTTGATCAAAGGCCTCAATTAAGTGAAAGCAGGTACACTGAAGTTGCACAGGGACGAATTAAAAACTCCGTTTAGTCAGAACAATTCCTAGCAGATAGAACAATGCAGGACAAAGATCAATGCAAAAATTCAGTCTACATTACACTGGATAAAAGGACTCGAAGAAGTAAAATCAGATATACTGAAGTTGCATATGGAAGAATAAAAGACCCTGTTTAGACAGAACAATACTTAGAAGATAGAACAATGCAGGAGGAAGTTCAACGCACAAAAACAGTCTTCATTATACCGGATCAAAGATATCGAATAAGTTAAAGCAGATACACTAAAGTTGCAAAGGGAAGAATAAACGACCCAGTTTAGACAGTGCAATTCTTTGCAGATAGAACAATGCAACACGAAGTTCAATACAAAAATTAGGTCTCCATAATACTGCATCAAAGACGTCGAAGAAGTAAAAGCAGAAACACTGAAGTTGCACATGCATAAATAAATGACAGCGTTGAGACCGAACAATTCTTAGCAGAAAGAACAATGCCAGAGGAAGTTCGACGCAAAAATCCAGTTTCCATTATACTGGATCAACGACCTGGAAGAAGTAAAAGCAGACACACTGAAGTTGCACAGGGCAGAATAAAAGACTCTGTTTAGACAGACCAAATCCTAGCAGGTAGAACAATGCAGGAGGAAGTTCAACGCAAAAATCCAGTCTCCCATATACTGGATTAAAAAGACCTCGAAAAAGTAAAACCAGACACACTGAAGTTGCATATGGGGGAATAAAAGACCAGGTTTAGAATGAACAATATTTAGCAGATAGGACAATTCATGTGAAAATTCAAGGCAATAATCAAGTCTAAATTATACTGGATCAAATACCTCGAAGAGGTAAAAGCAGATACACTAAAGTTGAATTTGGAAAACTAAAGACCGCCTTTCAACAGAATTCTTAGTAGACAGAAAAATGCAGGATGAAGTGCAACCGAAAATCCCATGTCCATTTTACTGGATCAAAGACCACGAAGAAATAAGATGATATACACTCAAGTTGCATATGGAAGAATAAAAAACTCTGTTTAGACAGAATAATTCTTAAGAGATAGAGCCCTACAGCACCAAGCTCAACTGAAAAATCACATCTCCATTACACTGGATCAAAGAACTTGTAGTGAAACCAGATTGACCGAAGTGGTATATGCAAGAATAAAAGACAACGTTTAGACCGAAAAATTCTTAGCAGACAAATCCATTCGGACCAAGTCCAATGCAAAAACCCAGTCTCCATTGTACTGGATCAAAGACTTTGAATGAGAGAATGCAGATGCACTGAAGTTGTATAGGGAAGAATAACATATGCAGTTCAGACAGAACAATTCTTAGCAGGTCATCAAAGCAGAAGGAAGTTCAACGCAAAATTCAGTCTCCACTATAGTGGATCAAAGACTGCAATGAAATAAAATCAGATACTTGAAGTTGCATATGGATGAATAAAAGACCCTTTTTACACAGAAAAATCCTTTGCAGATAGAACAATGCAGGAGCATGTTCAATACAAAAATTCAGAATCCATTTTATTGGATCAAAAACGTTGAGAAGTAAAACCAGACACAGTGATGTTGCATATGGACGAATAAAAACCCTCATTTAGATAGGGGAAATTTTTTGATTGTATGTTTTTTTCATATATTTTTATTATAATTAATAGGATTACATGATATTTGTCAGATAAATGGTGTATTAATTCGGATACATTGATACCCTTTCACATGTCTTGGTCCCCATTTCCCTCCCCCCCTCCCCCACCCCTCATCTTGTATTCCCCCATTCCCTATCCAATTTCAGTTAACCAAATACGAATATATCAGATATATCACGTAACAAAGTGAGATAGTGTAACAATATGACATAACGAAGGGACAGCAGAAGTGGTGAGAGATAACATAGTACCTTAAGAACAACAATGATTAATTATATGGCTTATGTTTACATCATATTTTAAATGACAATTTTAACAAACAATTGTTCAAGGAGGGACTCTCTAATTACAATCTCTGGGACTTAGTATTTACAACTTAATCAAAATTAGGCTAAGGGTTTGTATGTCATAGAAACATATCAATTTATGAAATAAAACATTGTGACTATAGAGTCATAGGTTTTTATGTCTATATAGTTACGGTTGTATTTCCATTACCATGTCCATAGCTTTGGGTATGCAGTTATTGATTCCTCGCTCTTGTACTCTTTGGATTTAACAGCCGCATATCAAGGATACCATGCGCTTTTTTGTTCCTTAGGTCTTGACTTGTCTCACTCAGCATGATTCGCTCTAGATTCATCCACTTCCCTGTGAATGCCATTATTTTATCTTGTCTGTTGGCTATGTAGAATTCCATTGTGTTTATATACCACATTTTCTGTATCCATTCATCTGCAGTAGGGCATCTGGACTGTTTCCATCGCCTGTCTATTGTGAATAGTGCAGAGATGAACATAGCTGAGCAGGTGTCTTTATAATATCCTGGGTCATGCTGTTCAGGATAGATGCCCAGAAGTGGTATGGCGGGATCATGGGAAGGTCTATTTTCAGTTCTTTAAGAAACCTCCACACTGCTTTCCAGAGTGGCTGAACTAGTTTACAATCCGACCAGCAGGGTTCCTTTTTCTCCACAACCCTGCCAGCAACTGTCATTGTCTGAGTTCAAAATCCTGGCCATTCTTGTTGGGGTAAGGTGGTATCTTATGGTTGTTTTTATTTGCATTTCCTTTATTTTTTTTAACATTTACATTTTTTATTGTAATTAGTAAAAGGGTTACATGATATTTGCCAGATAGAAGGTGCATTAATACACATACATTGATACCCTTTCACATGTCTTGGTACCCGTTTCCCTCCCCCCCCACACCCCCCACCCGTCTTGGTTTTCCCCCCTTCCCTATCAAAACATTTACATTTTTTTAATTTTTTATTGTAATTAGTAAAAGGGTTACATGATATTTGCCAGATAGAAGGTGCATTAATTCACATACATTGATACCCTTTCACATGTCTTGGTACCCGTTTCCCTCCCCCCCCCAAACCCCCCACCCGTCTTGGATTTCCCCTCTTCCCTATAAAATTTCAAATATCCAAATACAAACAAATTCAATATATCAGATAACAAAGTGAGATACTATACCAATATGAGATAACCAAGGGATAGCAAAGGAGATGAGAGACAACATAGTACATTAAGGACAACAATCATTCATTATATGGCTTTTGTTTCACTATCCTGGAGGTCCTTTCAATTAGCTTCACATTATATGTCCTTATGTATCAAGATTTGGCTCTATTGCAAATCTCGGCTTGAGCGGGCGCCGGCTCCACGTGGGGAAAGCAGGGGCGGGCACCGGCTCTAATCCACGAAAAGTGGCGGCAGTGGAGGGCACCAGGCTGGGAGCCCAACGGCTGCAGAAACCAGGACAGAACCAGGCCAGTCAACGGCGGAAGCAGCGGATCCCAGACTCGGAACCAGAACAGCAAGTAGCGGAACCCAGACGCAGAACACAGGCAGCGGTGGAGACCTGAGGGGAGTGAAAGACTTCCCACCACCATCGAACACCCGCAGAAGGACGCAGAGGCGTGAGTAATACAGCGCGTCCCAAACACATCGGGAAAGCAGAGCGGGTGCCAAACAATAGAACTTAACTCAGACCCCAACACCCCACCCGAGAAAGACTGGCGGGAGCAGGGGGGCAAGGAATTTAGAATCCTGTCCCTCCCCTCAACAGCCCCCTCCCTCAGGCCATTGACTAGAGATTGACAGGAGGGCTACCCATAAGACCCAGCACCCCACCAAGGGAGGCAGGGCTGTCCCAACTCCCACCCGCCCAACGGGCTCAACCCCCAGCCCCCTGACTGGAGACTGACAAGCTGGCGGACCCTAAGACTCAGCACCCCACCAGGGGAGGCAGAGCTGTCCCAGCTCCCACCAGCCCACCAGGCTCCTCACCCAGGCCACTGGATCTGGAGAGTGGAGGGCTTTGGGACCCTGCCTTACAACAGTGGGTAGGGGGTGCGGGTAAATAGGAGCCAGCATCTGCCCCCCCTCAATTCTCGAGCGAAGCATCCTCCAGCTGGGAATCCTGAGCAAGAAACCACCGAGGGCCCCCCCCACCACAGTCACAGACTCTGACAAAGCAGTGGAAACACAGCAGGGATCTGAAGGGCCGACCAGCAGCCAAGCTCCCCTTCTGAGAACCAAAAAGGTGTGGCTCCACCCTTGGAGCCCATGTCTCCAGCTGGGCCCCACCCCTGGGAACAGAGGGGCCTCCTGCTGGTCCTGCTGAGAGCTCCTGCAACTCTCAATCCCCAGACCCTTGGCTTGGGGCCGCCCCTGGAAGCAGCACAGGAAAACGTCCGCCAACCGCGCTCAGACTGAAGCTCGCAGATCCATCCCATGGTCCACTGTGAGGCCACTGGTTGGGCTAAGAGCTAGTCGCGCAGCAACTCATAAGTTTTATTCTAATGCTTTCCAAACTTTGTACTCAAATACTCTACCTACTTACCCCCTGACCTCTCTCATTCTATTTTTCTATCTCTGGACCTCTGCTCCTCTTTCAACCCTTATACTGCATGGATCTACACTTGATGGCTGTTGAGCAACATTGTATATCTAGGTGTTTAATTATTCACTAGGCTCACTGGGACTTAAAGACAATACAGATTGGATTGAGAGGCTTATTGTTTTGGATATAAATAGCTTATCAGTGAATAATTAGACTAGTGGGTAACTGCACAAAAAGAAAGAGTGATAACACCAATCAAAACATGTGAACATCTAGAGTCTGCAAGCTACAGAGGCCTAGGTTGGTTATATCTGAAAAACTATAATCGTGTTTAGTATTAATCTTGCTCCCATTTTCAAATGGGCAAAACAAGAAACTCAAGAAAAATGTCAAATCAAGAAACAACATCTCCCACCTCCCCCACCCAATGTAAACAGCCAATGGAACAGTCACTGGCAAACCTAGAGGAGAGTCTTCCAAGTGCTGTACAAATGCAATTGATAAACATCATTAATGAAAAATGTGAAAATATAAAGAAAGAGATAAGGGAGGAAGCCATAGCTGAACAAGAGGAAACCATAAACAAGGTGATAAGTGAAAAGAAGAATCCATAAAGGAGGCCATAATAAAGGCTGTTCAAAGAAAGATGGATGAATTCATAGAATCCACACATAAAAAGGTGACCGAACTCCAGCAAATGTTCAAAGAAAATAAAGCTACTGAGCTAACCACTCAAATGGAAATCAAGGAGCTAAAGAAATCCATACATGATCTAAAAGAAGAGATGCAAGGCATCAAAAATGAGCAATTAGTAGCAAGGGAGATGAAAAATAAAGTAGATAGCTTTGATAGCAGGTTAGACAATGCAGAGGAGAGAATTTCCGGGGCTGAAGATAATTTAGTTATTATAGAGAAAGAACAGAAAATGAGTCAATCCAAATCTAGGAAAAATGAGAGAGCGCTTCAGGAGGTCCAAGATACAATTAGGAAGCCTAATTTAAGGCTAATTGGTATTGAGGAGGTTCTGGAGAAAGAGGTCAATGGTATTGGAAATATACTTCAGGGAATCATCTCAGAGAATTTCCCAAATATCCAGAAGGGCAGACCCATCCAGATACAAGAAGCTTTTAGAACCCCAAACAGACCTGGCCAGAAAAGAACATCTCACCGCCACATCGTAATCCGAACTGGATCAGTAGAAACCAAAAAAAGGATCCTAAAGGCAGCCAGGGAAAAGGGTTCAGTAACCTATAAAGGAAAACCAATCAGAATAACCCCAGATTACTCAGCAGAGACCATGCAAGCAAGAAGTGACTGGAGGCATATATGTCATGCCCTTAAGTCAAATAATTACCAACCAAGAATACTGTACCCAGCTAAGCTCTCATTCATAACTGATGGAACAATAAAAACATTCCATTCCAGGGAAAAGCTGCAACAATACATCGCAACAAAACCAACACTACAGAGAATTCTGAAAGATGTTCTATACATAGAAAACCAAAATAAATGCAATATAGGGAAAGAAATGGCACCTAAACAGCATACAACCAAAGACCACAAGAACTGTCAAGACACAGGCCCAAATAAAAGCTTTTAAAAATGGTAGGACCTAATAAATATCTCTCAATCCTAACTCTCAATATCAATGGACTCAACTCTCCAATTAAATGGCATAGGCTGTCTAGTTGGATCAAAAAGCAAGAGCCATCGTTCTGCTGTCTTCAAGAGACACATCTTACCCAAAAAAAGAAGCATCTTTTGAAAGTGAGAGGTTGGAATAAACTCTATCAAGCTAACGGCCCCCATAAACAGGCTGGAGTTGCCATCCTCATACCAGATAAAATAGTCTTCAAACTAAAATTAGTAAGAAAAGACAAAGAAGGTTACTATATACTACTAAAGGGATCTTTCCTCCAGGAAGACATAACGATCCTAAATATTTACACACCCAATCCCGGAGCTCCAAACTTCATCAAGCAAACTTTACTTACACTGAAACCGTACATAGATCGAAATACAGTGATTGTCGGTGACTTTAACACACCACTTTCACCTATGGACAGATCAACAAGGCAAAAACTCAACAGAGAAATCTTAGAACTGAACAACTACATAGATCAACTAGATCTAACAGACATCTGCAGAATATTCCACCCAGCAACAACACAATATACGTTTTTCTCAGCAGCACATGGAACATTTTCCAAAATAGATCACATCTTAGGCCATAAAACAAACCTGGATAGATTCAGAAACACAGAAATTATTCCATGCACACTCTCAGACCACAAAGGCATCAAACTGGAACTGAACACACATCTCCACCAACGAAAACCCTGTAACTCATGGAGGCTGAACAACACATTGTTGAATGACCAATGGGTCATCGAAGAGATCAGAACAGAAATCCAACAGTTTATGAAATTGAACAGTAAGGAGCACACAAAATACCAACTCCTTTGGTACACAGCAAAGGCAGTACTCAGAGGAAAATTTATAGCGCTGAGTGCCTACAACAAGAAGTTGGAAAAATTGCAAACCAACAAGTTAAGGTTTGCATTTCCTTTATGACCATCGATGATGAACATTTTCTCATCTGTTTTTCTGCCATTTTAATCTCTTCTTCTAATAGATCTCTCTTTAGTTCCCTTGCCCATTTAGTGAATGGTTTATTGGGTTTTCGAGGATTAGTTTCTTGAGTTCCCTGTAGATATTGGATATTAAGCATTTGTCAGATGTATTGTTGGTGAATATCTTTTCCCAGGTGGTTGGCTGTCTCTCTACTTTTGCAACTATGTTTTCATCTGTACAGAATCTTTTTATTTTTAGGTAGTCCCATTTGTCGAGTCTCTCTCCAATCTGTTGTGACCCTGGGATTCTGTTCAGGAATCTTTTGCCTGTTCCTATGAGTTTCAGTGTCTCTCCTACTTTATCATGTAGCAGTTTCACAGTTTCCGGTCTGACGTTGATGTCTTTGATCCACGTTGAGTTAATGCTTGTTCATGGCGAAAGGCTAGGGTCATTTTTTAATTTTCTGCATGTGGCTGCCCAGTTTTGCCAGCACCAATAATTGAATAGACTGTGTTTGTTCCATTGTGTATCTTTGGCTCCTTTGTCAAATACAAGTTGCCTATAGTTCTGTGGTTCTATTTCTGGGTCTTCTATTCTGTTCCATTAATCTTCTGGTCTGTTTTTGCGCCAGGACCAAGCAATTTTTGTAACAATGGCTCTAGAGTAGAATTTGAAATCTGGTATTGTAATACCACCAGAATTGCTCTTTTTGCCTAGAATTGTTTTGGCTATTGTAGGTCTTTTCTTGTTCCTTATGAATCTTTGGATTATATCTTCAATTTCCGTAAAGAATGTCTTTGGGATTTTGATGGGGATTGCATTAAATTTGTGTATCAACTTTGGCAGTATAGCCATAGTCACTATGTAGATTCTACCTAGCCACGAGCATGGGATGTCTTTCCATTTCCTAGTGTCCTCTTTAATTTTTTCATGAGGCTTTTATAATTTTCATTGATAATTCCTTTACATCTTTGGTTAAGTATATTTCTAAGTATTTTATTCTTTTGGGGGTTATTGCAAATGGGTTCATTTTCTTGATTTGGCCCTCTGTTTGTTTATTGTTGGTGTACAAGAAGGCTACTGACTTCTGAAGATTGATTTTGTATCCTGCCACTTTGCTAAAGTGGTTTATTAATTCTAGAAGTTTGGGAGTGGAGTTTGTTGGGTCACTCACGTCACTGCGAATAAGGATAGTTTAATTTCTTCTTTCCCTATGTGGATCCCTTTGATGTTCTTTTCTTGTCTTATTGCTCTGGCTAAGGGTTCCAGCACTATATTGAAGAGAAGCGGAGAGAGTGGGCATCCCTGTCTAGTTCCTGATTTTACGGTGAATGGTTCCAGTCTTTCACCATTTAGTATAATACTGGCTGTAGGTTTTTCATATATGGCTTTCATTATTTTGAGGAATGTACCATTTATTCCTATTTTTTTCTAGTGCTTTCAACATGAATGGATTTCGTATTTTGTCAAATGCCTTCTCCATGTCCAGAGAAATTATCATATGATTCTTATTCTTAACTCTATTGATATGATGTATTACATTGATTGATTTGCAAATGTTAAACCAGCCTTGCATCTGTGGGATGAAGCCCACTTGATAATAGTGTATGATTTTTTTAATTTGTTTCTGGATTCTGTTGGCTAATATTTTATTGAGGAGTTTTGCATCTGTGTTCATTAGAGAGATAGGTCTGTAGGTTTCTTTTTTTGTTGGGTCTTTCCCTGGTTTGGGGATGAGAGTAATAGTAGCTTCATAAAATGAGTTTGGTATTGCTCCTTCTGTTTCTATTTCTCGGAAGAGCTTCAAGAGTATACGTGTTACTTCATCTTTAAACATCTTGTAGAATTCCGCAGTGAAACCATCTGGATCTGGGCTGTTTTTGTTGGCATTTCCCTGATTGCTTCCACAATTTCGTTGTAAGAAACTGGTCTGTTCAATTTGTTTACCTCATCATTGTTCAGTGTGGGTAGCCTATATTTATTAAGAAATCATCCATTTCTTCTAGATTTTCTTGTTTCTTTGAATATAGGCCCTGGTAGTACCTATTCATTATGGACTGGATTTCTTGGGAATCAGTTGTGATTGCTCCCGTGGGGTCTCTAATCTTGTTTATTTGAGCCTCCCCTTTCCTTTTTTTGATAAATCTTGCTAAGGGTCTGTCTATTTTTTGACTCTTTCAAAGAACCAACTTTTTGATTTATCAGTTTTGTATATATTAGATCTTATTTCAATCTCTGAAATTTCTGATTTTCTTTTTGTTATTTCTGTCCTAGCTGTTTAGAATTAACTTTTTCTTGCTCCTCTAGGTGTTTCAGTTTTATTTTAAGGTTATTTACGTGGTCTCCTTCTGTCTTTTTAATACACGCTCGTAGTGCGATAAATTTGCCTCTTAGAACTGCCTTTGTTGTGTCCCATAAGTTCCTTTGTGATGTTTCTTGATTGTCATTACATTCAAGGAAGTTTTTAATTTCATTTCTGATCAGATCTGTTACCCAGGGATTATTCAGAAGTGTGTTGTTCAGTTTCCATGTGATTGAATGTTTTTTGACTTTGACTGCATTGTTCAGAATTAGTCTGACTCCACTGTGGTCTGATAGGATGCATGGGATTATATTTGTACAGGTTTCTAGTTATGAATATAGAGAGGTAATACTTTTCTAATACTTATATGTGTGCTATTCTAAGTATACATATAGGCACAATTACAATTTTATGGATTGACCTAAAAAGGAATGGTAACACCAGCGTGGTTTTCTGTCCAATGCCAGGGTTTCAATTCAGGATCTCCTCTTTATATTCTGTTTGCTCAGCTTGTTTGCTCATTTGAACTGTATCTCCAGCCTGCCTTTTTGCTGAATAGTTAAAATGGGTTTTCAAACAATTTTTTCCTAGCCAGAATGACTTAATGACATTCACAGGACAGATAGAAAATCTTGAAGCTAGAAGAGGAAAATGCAAGTGACACAAGAAGCAAGTACACCTATATCATTGACAAATATTCAAAAGAAATGGTTTAGCTTCGCTCTGATATTAAGCTTCCCCAAATCCTGGACTTGTGATAAGCCATGCATAAGGAAGCGAGTTATGATTTTATCAGATCCAAACCACTGCTTTGTATGCATTGTGCTGATATGTTACATTAGGCCATAGGAGGTTATCTAGGCTGATCTCTAAAGGCAAACTACTGGGCTTGTCCTGACAGGCTTATTTCCATAACACAAGACGATGATATATTGTGGGAAGGTAGATTCTGTAAGAATATAAATGTAAAAAAGTCTGAACTTTACTTATTTAGTGTTTTTAGGGTCATGGAGTTTGAATTTGGCCTGGGCACTGTCTCTAAGCTCTTAGACTCAAGGCTACCACCCTACCACTGGGCCTGGGTTCTGTCCCGGAGCTCTGCAGCTCAAGTGTACCATCCTACCCTTGAGGCAAGCCCCCCTTCCATTTTCTAGATGTTAATTGTAGGTAAGAGTCTTAGGTCCTTTTGTGCCCCAGCTCGCTTTTAAACTTGATCCTCAGATCTCAGCCTCCCTGGTAGCTAGGATCATAGTGTCAACTTTGTTTGAGTGCTTCTCCAGTATATCTTTACTTGATAGTTTTATTGTTGTTGACAGAAAGCATCTTTTTATCTATTCCCTACATTCATGAGAAAAATTATTTTACTTCAACCATGTATATTTCACCTTCATAGACCAACTATTAAAAATTTATAATAGTGGCTTTTATCTTCTAGTAAATTATAGCGACACATAGCCTTAGAGTGAGGGTAAAACATCACTACTTATAAGTCCAGTTTTTGAAACAAATACTACTTAATTTTGTTTCAAGTTTTCTAGTATTTCACTGACACTTATGTCAGTATTACATTGCAGACCAACCAGAAAAACTACATGATTGAGAGTTGGTTCTTCAGTACCAATGAACTGAGTAACTAAATCTTTACAGTAGAAAATTAGTTGCTGCTGAGATTTCCTTGCTTAAGAATGGTGCTGTACCACTGAGTCAAAACTCTCATTTCCTCATTTTGGAGGGAGTATACATTTTGAGGAGCTTACTTCATTAGGGAAAACAGGCCCGTGCACTTCTCCAGCAGCCTTATTGTAACCATGAACTTCAGATAGCCATTTCCTGAGGAGCTAGGATTTCTAACTCTTGGGGACCACCTGTGCGGTCAGTGACCGACTGTGGGGTCAGTGATTGTGACTGCGGGGTCATTGACCTTGGACCCACACAATTGTGTACACAAGGAAGTACGTCTTATGATTTTGGACTGTGTCAATAACTTCTCATTTAACCTATTTGGGACTTGATAGGTTCTCATTTAAGTGTTTGGGAAAAACAGACAGAGAGAGAAAGAAAAAGACAAAATGATTGTGTGTGTGCGTGTGTGTGTGTGTGTGTGTGTGTGTGTGTGTGTGTGTGTGTATTATGGCCTAACCAGATATTCCCTGTGATACGAATTGCCCAGAATATACTGTAAGAATTCAATTCTGCATTGGTAGATAAAAACTATTTCTTAGATTTGGACAGCCTTATACACTTTGTTTAGCACCAGGACCAGAGTCCAAGAAATAACTTCACATATAAATAGTGACACCAATATAAAAACATTAAAAATATTTGGTGAATAAAAGAGTTTAAATCATTTTAAGTATATCCCTGGTACAGATGATTGGTGGAAAGGCAGGGGACACAGGCTGCGGCCCTCAGTATGGGCTTCAACCTGTGAGTTGGCAGAGACACACTGGAGCCAGGGAGTTCACCAACAGGCTGCTGGAGAAAACAACACTTCCTGTCCATGAAAGCACTGGGAGGAGGGCAGATGGAAGAGAAGGAACACACAGAGGAGCCCTTCCACAGCCATGTAAAGTGACCACCTGTGTCCTCACCACATCATTTTTACCAAGAGGGTTCAACCTAGCAGGGGGTGTTCTCTAGACACAGCCCCTCATCCCACTCAGCTCATAATACCACCAGCTCTGGAGCCAGCAGCACAGACCCTGCTGAACCTAGCTTCTCTTTCCTGTCCCCTGTAGTGCTGGACAGTGGGTGGGTGGTTGTGTGAGCCTTTCCCAGCTCCCCTACTTCATTCTGCAGAACATCCAACACAGACCCAGAAAAAGATCCAGAGAGGCTGCGTAAACCAGCTCAGAAGGAAATTACTCCCCCTACTCAGCCCACTTTCTACCTGACCAGAAGCAACCTTCTGCATGTAGGCTCAACTCCCTCAAAGGCAGCACTTACCTATCCTGATTCAGTTCTGGTCCAGTTTACAGTGCATCCAGGTTCAATGTGGGTTCATTTTGTACACAGAACATAAAATACTCACTACTGGTGCCAACCTGTTTCAGTTAACACGAGAGACACTTCACCAATCTCTTTCAACCAGTGCCAACTAGGTTCAGTAGGTCCAGCAATGGGGCAACGTCTCACCACCACCTCAACTCATATGTACAGCCATGTCCAGCTCACCCACAGGCCTAGACAAGGCCCGTACACACCGGAAGAATTCAACCTTCATAACAGACAAAAAATATTTCCGACCTTCAGAGGTAAAGTTATTCATATTCTCTTGCCAGTGTTTTTCTTCTTGATGAAAAATGACCTTGAGTGCACATGACTTCATCTACTCATCCAGATCATGACAAGGGAATATTTACTCAAAACCTACCTGCCCACTGAGGGTGGATAAAAGCTCCAGGCTCAACTCTAGCATTCTTATGAGGGCAGCCAGTGTCCAGCTTCAGGAGGCAAAAACCACAGGCATGAAATACTCAGCTGTGAGCCCTTCAGAACTGCAGTCATTCAAAATGAAGGTGGGTGCAGACCAGGCATATTAGCTACTGTAAGGAGCCTTGAAGTTACAACACAGACCTCAAAAGTACCCAGTCTCTCAGAATATATGCTTGTGCTTGAAGAAGAACAAATTAGAAAAGTTCCACAGAAGAATTTGTTTAGACTCTTCCTATATCCCAGAAGAAACTCAAAGGTCAAATGAATTTCATTCTATTCATCCCTTCTCTATCATTGCTCCTTCCAGGAAAATAATTTTTTTCATATATTTTTATTGTAATTAATAGAAGGGTTGCATTAAATGCACCAGAAAGAAGGTGCATTACTTCACAAACATTGATACCCTTTCTCATGTCTTGGTCCTCATTTCTCTCCCACCACCCCACCCTTCATCTTGTTTTCCTCCCTTCTCTATCCGACTTCAAATAATCAAATATGCATATATACAATATATCAGATATCCAGGTGAAATCCTGTAAGAATATGAGATAACCAAGGACAGCAAAAAAGATGAGAGATAGCATAGTACATGAAGGACAACAATCACTCATTATAAGGCTTTTGTTTCTATATCCTGGAAGTCTTTCATTTAGTGTCATTCCATATGGCCTTATGTATCTAGGTTTTGTTCTATTGTAGATCTCTTCTAGGGGAGCCCAAGGTTTCTACTAATTATGACAAATGAGGGAAAACATTGAGCCTATATTCCTTTCTGTCTGGCTTAGTTCACTTAATATAATTTTTTTCTAAGTCTTTCGATTTCTTCCAGGAAATTCTTTCAGTCTAAAATACCGTTGTAATTTTCTTCTGTGCACATTCTATTTACATCAATTGGTTTGAGAAACTCACAGGCACTACTCCTCTGCAGAAAACCTTTTGTTCTCCAGAACAGAATCTTTGCATCTCTCTATAAATACTCAGTCTCCAGAATCCTAAGGCTCTTAACTACTGTGCAACCAGGGAACAAGATGTGGAATAACTAGCCAATTACTCTTCACATATTCCACATGGAAGAAGAACCTGAGAGCTGCCTAATTCTTCCATTTAGTTACGTGTCCTAACCAAGTCCTAGGTTCCGAGGATCCTGCTGCCCAGCCTCCTCAGAGTCCTGCTAATGTCCCTGTTCCTCAGGCTGTAGACCACCACGAGCTTCTTGGAGCCATGGAACACAATGGAACCACAGTACACACCAAGCAAGTGGCCTAGAAAAAGCAAACCACCGACAGGTGAGCCCCACACGTGGAGAAGGCTTTGTGCCTCCCACTTTCTATGGGGATCCTGAGGATGGAAGAGATAATTTTGTAGTAAGAGTAAAGGATCCCTGAAAGAGGAAATAGCCCAAAGATGACAGTACTTACATATATGAACAAGTTATTTGTAAGGGAACCAGAACAGGACAGTTTAAATATTTGAGAAGCATCACAGAAATAATTTGGTATTTCCACACTTTTAAAGCAAGTAAATTGTAAGATCGATATATTGTGTGACTGGGAATCCAGAAAACTAAACAAAGGAGACACCAGTACTAAGATGCGACAGCAGTTAGAGTTCAAGAGGACCGGGTAGTGCAGGGGGTGACAGATGGCCACAAAGCAGTCAAAGGCCATGACAGTCAGAAGCATGTCATCCATGCAGCCAAAAAAGAGGAAGAAAGACATCTGGGTGAGGCAGCCCCCATAGGAGATGGCTCTGCTGTGATTCTGGATATTCACCAGCATCTTGTGGACCATGGTAGATGTGAAGCAGATGTCAGCCAAGGAGAGGTTACAGAGGAAGAAGTACATGGGGTTGTGGAGGTGAGGGTCAGAGCTTACGGCCAGGATGATGAGCAGATTTCCCAGCACAGTGGTCAAATACATGAACAGGAAGATTGCAAAGAGGACTGGTTGTAGTTCAGGGTCATCTGAGAGTTCCAGGAGATAGAACTCAGAGAATGTGGTTAGATTTTCTGCTTTGAGATCACTCTGACAGCTGCTTAAAGTAGAAATGTCATTAGAAAAACAAAATGTGTGTCCAGGAATGCTCAACTGTACATACCTGATATCCATATATTTATAAGTTTAAATGTGTAACATACTTGAGGTGCAGTGTACTTAAAAATATTTCTCTGCTGTGGCAATCCCCAACTCTAGCCTCTTCTCACCCAGATGTTTGCCTATCATCCTGTCCTACTGGTGAACAGCATTGTTACAAATCACAGAACAACTTTTAAATGGGGTTGTTGTTTCTTGGACGGTTTACTTTGGGGAGGTTTAATTTGTTGAGCTCTAGAGAGACTTATCCGAAGAAGAAATAAGAATAGCCAGTAGACACATGAAGAGATGCTCTCCATCTCTGGCTATAAAAGAAATGCAAATCAAAACAACTTTGAGATTTTACCTCACTCCAGTTAGAATGGCCATGATCAAGACATGTAACAACACATGCTGGCAAGTATGGGTCCAGAAGGGAACACTAATACACTGTTGGTTGGAGTGTAAATGTGTTGAGCCACTGTGGAGAGCAGTATGGAGAGTCCTCAAAGGGCTAAACATACAGCTTCCCTGTGACCCAGCAATCCCACTTGTGGGCATCTACCCAAATGTCCATAAACAAGGCCCCAGGAAATCTATCACCACAGCCACGGTCACTCCAGCATTATTTACCATAGCTAAGATATGTAACCAACCGAGAAGCCCCTCAATCAATGAACAGATCAAGAAAATGTGCTTCATATACATAACCGAATTCTATGAACCATGAGAAAGAATGGCATCAACCCATTCATAAGGAAATGGAAAGGCCTGGAATAATCATATTAAGTGAAGCGAGCCAGACCCAAAGAACCGTAGGCTGCATGGTTTCCCTCATTTGTGATAATTAGTTCATGTCTAGGATTTTCCAAGCAGAGGATCACAATAGCTCAAATCTATGTGCATATGACCATATAGGATGATGCTAAGGTCAATGAACTCCAGGATATGGAAACAAGAGGGTTTCTTTCATGATTTTAATATAGCATGTGAAGGTATTTCTTGTTTCTAATACCTCCCCCCATTATGATTTTTCCCTTCTTGTCACTGAATTTGATTTTGGTACCTGGTGAATTGCATAAATATATATATATATATGTACGTGAATTAGGAAAGGGAAGTGAATGAACAAAAAGGTGAGACAAAGGACAAAGGATATCCACATGTAACAGTAACACACACAAGACCATGTGTTGAAAATGCACTCTACAACTGGGGATGTGGACAGAGGGAAAGTGGGAGAAAAACATGGGTGGGCTTAACAATGTCCAACAAGAAATGTACTCACTAGATTACATATGTAACTGTAATTCCTCTGTACATTATTCTGGCAATAAAATGAAATTGAAAAGGGGGAAGGGATAGTAATGTACTTACCTAAATTAATTTGTTAAAGAAATCCAAAAACAGAGCAGAAACGTGAGCTAGAGCATGTTGATATGATACTACAGCTTACTCATGCCTTGAGTCAAGAACAGATTCATTGAAGATCATTCTCATAAGAATCATCTAAAGGATACAGTTCCATCACTTATAATGCATTCACAATGAGGCAGCTATGAACATATTCGAATTTTACCATTCTGACAAGAAATCCAGACCCCTGAACAGTAACTCCTTATTTCGCTGCAACCCCAGGCAGACACAAATCTACTTCTGGTCCCCCTGGACTTGCCTATTCTGGTATTATGGCATTTGCAGGGAAATGGGTGGACCTGGAAATGTGCTATTGAGGAGAGTCAGTCAGGCTCAGAGACAAAGAGCACTTGTGTTCTCTCAGACATGGCTGTTAGATGTCACTTATCAACATGCAATGATCAACATGTCAGTGCTTCTATACACAAAGTGAGTAAAGTGTGAAGGGTAGGAAAGGATTCTGAGGGTGTCAACTCCTGGATCACCTAAGCTACAGACTAATAAAAATGAACATCAGAAAGCAAAAACAGCGAGTTAAAAACATATATATATATATATAATACATGTGTGTGTGTGTGTGTGTGTGTGTGTGTGTGTGTGTGTGTACCTTCCAGTTTCCAGTGGCTCCTGCCTGCAATTGTGAGATCTGAGGAAGGCAGTTCCCAGTCAGCCTGAGCAAGAATGTCCGTAAGACTCTTACCTTCTGGGAACCACCAAAACAGCTGGAAATGGTACGAGCTATGGCTTGGGTGATAAAGGGCCAACTTTGATCAAAACACCTTAAGGACGTCTTCCAGGCCATGGGTAAAAGATCTGAAACCAGCTCAGGCATGCGCATAAACACACATTCACAAACACACACACACACACACACAGGGAGGAACTTGAAGCATATGAAATGAGAAAAAATGACATAAAACTGAAATCAGAAGTGAGCACAGGGTAACATGTCAACCATGGATCATTGTTGTATGGTGTTCTTGTTACCAGCAGCAGCAGCAGCAGTAGAAGCATCATCACTACACATCTCCTCCTCGTCTTCCTCATCCTCCTTCTCATCATTATCAGCATCACCATCATCATCATCATCATTATCATCATCATCATCATCAACATCCTCTCAGTTAAGCTGTCCTCATGATCCACAAAACACATCTCCAAAGCCTTCTCAGACATCCACCCTCAGCACTCACTCGTTTAAGCTGCCTCCATCTTCAGCCATGACCCAGGTGGACAGATCTGAGGATCCCAGACCTGCTGTGCAGCACCAGTTCAGCCTCTATCCTCAGGGTGGATGTGAGTACACCATGGAAGCAGAGCTGGGGGATGCTGACAAGGAGGAGGCAAATGAAGGAGCAGGGTCCTGCAGGCAGGAGCCTGAAGGGCAGGGAGCACAGGCTCCCCCTCCACTTCTAGATGGCCTTGGAGGATTGAGGCCCACAGCTCCCAATTAGCCAAATTGAGCACATCAATGTCCAAGTCTCTCTGGACATTTCAAACAGAGAGCTGAGAGGACCTAAAGGAAATCCATGCTGGTTCAAGACTCTCTGTCTATCCAGATGATTAATATACTAAAACTTCTATCACCTATGCTTATCTGATGGACAGGTGGCATGGACTTTTCACAATCCTTATAATTGATCTCCAAACTGGGTGAGTTTTAATAAATTTTCATTATTCTCTATCCATACCATATATCTTCAGAAACATCATGATTTCATCTTCAAAGTTTATATTTTTTCTAATTTATTTTGTTTTATTATTTACATAAACATTTATTCAAACATTTCCTTTTCTTCCCATCCCCAAACACATACAGAAAACATTGCATGATTTAAGGTTATCATTACAGTACAAACCCTGTACTACAAATACAATACAGATGAAGAGTTGAGAAGTTGTGTATTAATTTTTCCAGATCTGCTTATTACCTCACAAACTGTACAATATCATTCTTTCTCATGTGAGTATAGAATTTCATTGTGCATATAAACCACATTTTCTTGATCCATTCATCCACCGAGGGGTATCTTGGTTGATTGCATACCTTGGATAAGTAAACCATGCTTCAATGAAAATGGTGGTACTGGTAGATGCAATGGGGCCATGTTTGTAGTGCACTTGATCAAATGGCGCAGACTGGGAATGCTGGGTCACAAGGACTCTCTGTTCAGGCTTTTGAGGAATCTCCATAGCTTTTCAGAAATTTTACCTACAACATAGGAATGTCCCCTTCTGGCTACATCCCCACCAGGATCTGTGATTATCAGTTTTCTTCATAATGGTCATCTAACTGAGGTTTGGTGGAATCTCAAGGTTTTTGATTTGCATATTTTGTCAATCCTGGGGCTTGAACTCGGGGCCTGGGCACTGTCCTTAGACACTTTTTACTCAAGGTTAGTACTCTGCCATTTGAGCCACACTGCCAATTCCAGCTTTGTCTATGGATGTGGTACCAAAGGACTTGAATCCATGGCTTTGTGAATGGGAGGTGAGCACTCTACCATTAGGCTACGCTCACAGCTCTACTTCCTACTTTTTTGGTGCATGTGGCAGTGAGCAGTTGAACCCAGGCCTCTATGCATGCTAGCTAAGCACTCTAATATCAGATTAACATTTGTCCATTGAATAGCATCTTCACCGTTACCATACCTCTGCTGTGGTGACTAGTGCAGGAATTCCCTTGGATGTGAGAGATGTTGTGGCAGATCCTAAGCAGATGGCAGGGAAATGAGGTAGAGGCTAAAGCTTTATGCTTCTCACATGAGGAAGGAAAGAAGTTGTTTTTCGATACACAATAAATCTACATAGGGATCTAGAAATGGACATCCTTATGTGTTGGAGAAAGACAACAAGACTCTGACCTTCAATTAAACACCAAAAAGTTGAAAGGAGTTATGTTTCAATGAAAGCAGTGCCAACCTTGACAAAAAGAAAAAAAATCAGGAACAGGGTAAGGTCCAGAGTTCAAGACCCAGAAAAAAGGGTTGCAGTGCTAAATTCCAGAAATCTTAACAGCTTTAGTTTTGAAATCTCACCACTTGAGATCTCTCAATCTCAGTGACTTCTTTCTTTTCCTTTTCTCAAAATATTATTATGGTTAAATAGTTGTACCAGAGGATTCAAATTGTCGTGTTTATTTATGGGCTCTCTGATCAAAGTCATTCATTCCACAGTTCTTCTAGACTCTTTCATGCCCTACCCATCCCCTCATTTTGTCTGGATCCCTTTCCACATATGTACATGACCAAATGCAGTCATGATATTCTTTTGAATGCTGTCCCTGAGCTTTATTGCTCAAGACTAAATCTCTACCACTTTGAGACAGGAGGAACCCTTGGATTTTCTGGGGGCTCATTGAAAACATGAGTCTCTTGGTCCTTCCCGATGAGCTGGTTTTGAACCATGACCCTCTGATCTCACCCTCCTAAGTAGCTAGGAAGACAGGCATAAACCACCATCATACAGCTTTATTTACCTTTAGTGTTTCCTGATGTTTTAACCATTCTGAGCACATTTTATTTTGTTTATTCCAATCTTAATAAATAATGAAAACTCCAACTATGTGTCAAATATACCTGGAGTCCCACTATACATTTTAATAAACACAAACAGATAAAATTTTTAAAAAGTGGACAGAAACAGGTCATTTTGTTTTTGGTTGAACTGGTGATTGAACTCAGGACTTTGTAATTTCTTGGCAAATTATGTACAACCTCCTTTTTTGTTTTTAGTAATTTATAGATAGGATCTAGGACTTTTTAATGCACAGGTCTGGCTGAATGCTTACATCTCAGAGGTGAGCCCCTAATTGCTGGCTCATAAAAGCAATGTGGATGATTTTTGTTGTTGTTTGCTTGCCTCTTTGCTTCGTTGTTTGTACCAGTCCTGGAGTTTGAACTTAGGATCTGGACACTTTCCCTGAGCTTTTTTGCTCAGGGCTATTCTACTTCTTGAGCCATAGCTTGACTTCTTGCTGTGTGTGGGGGGGTTGTGTGTATGCGATTAACTGGACATAAAATTTTGGTGTACTTCCCAGCCCTGGATGGCTTTGAAACAGAAATTCTCAGGTCTCTGCCTCCTGAGTAGCTAGGATTCTTGGTGTGAAGCACAGGTGCACAGCTAAAAGTGTTTTACATCAGGGAAACAATAAACAAACATTATTTTTGACTTGGTTGTAAAATGAATACATAAGCTATCTTACATTGCAGAAGGTTTATTGATTTACAGAACGTGTTTGAGAAATATCAAATGACAGTATAAATAATATCGGGTGTGGCTGATCATGTATTATTATGAACTATGCGGAGATGAATGTTTGCTGATGTCACTTTCATGTCACTTGTGTGATTGGCTCTCCCCATATAGTTAACTGGTACAATTTTATGAATTTCACCAAAATCACTGATGATAGTTGAAGTATATGTAATTTAATAATAGGACTAAGCTACCTTCTTTCTTCAAAACTTTTTATCTTGACTTCTTTGTAGAAATAGATTTCAAAGTAATATGTCCACACCCTTGTATAATGTATATTCACACTGTAGTTTTAGCGACTCAGAGGGCAGAGTTCTGAGGATCTTGTTCAAAACCAGCCAGGCAAAACAAAGCCCAGGGATTCTTATCTACAATTGATTCCTAGAAAGCTGGAAGTAGAACTGTGGCTCAAGGGTAGGGCAGTATCCTTGAGCTGAAGAGGTCAGGGACAGCACCCAGGTCCTGCGATAGGGCAGTAACCTTGAGCTGAAGTGGGGAGGGACATGGCCCAGGCCAGAGTTCAAGCACCATGAACCCTATACCCCCCAAAAGATCCAAATTTCCTTTTTTACACACATTAACGTTGAGTATTATGACTGCATTCTCCCCCAGTTGCTTGTTTCCATTCATTCCTGTACCTCTTAATGGAATCCCACTCAGGACACTGATAGCATATTTCTGTTGTTAAATTTTCTGGGGACTACTCAAAAGACTTACAGCTTGGAATTGCACTCCTGTATATCCTATAATTAACCATATTTTTTGCCAGACATGGGACTTGAATACAGGGTCTGGACACTGTCCTTGGACTTCCTCAAGGCTAGAGCTCAAGGCCATTTGAGGCCCAGCACCACTTCCATTGTTTTCTGTGCATGTTGTACCGAGGAATCACACCCGGGTCTTTGTGCTTTCTAGGCAAACACTCTACCACCTAAACTCCTGGCCCCAATTAGCCATATTTTAGATGCTTTCCTTTGACATAATATTTGGAACATTTGTTTACCAGAAGAGAAGGCGAAAATCCATTATTTTGGACAACCTTTTATATTTTTCTACCCCTTCATAGATGTTAGTGAGTCGATTGAAAGATTATTGTGATTCTGAGTTCTGCAAATCAGGGTCCATGATGGTAGGAAAGCCTGTCATAAGCCTGTCCTCAAAATCTCCAACAACATGTGACACTGCAGCTGGAAATCCTCCATGTCCACATATATAGAATCCATTCTGTGATAGTTTTTCTCTTTAAAAGATTTTATTGACATTGATTTCTACATCATATTTCAAATGTCGTGTTAAACAAAAAGTATTCAAGAAGGAAATCTCTATATACAATCACTAACATTTACATAGAACATGATTCAAATTAAGTTGCATCTTTGTATGCCATAGATACCCATTAATATATGTAGTAAAATATTATGTCTATAGAGTCTATAGCCCATCAAAGATTTTTAAGTCTATGTAGTTATATTTGTACAAGTCTCTCTTTAGTTCCCTTGCCCATTTAATGATTGGTTTATTTGGTTTTGAAGGGGACTAGTTTCTTGAGTTCCCTGTAGATACTGGATATTAAGCATTTGTCTGATGTATTTTTGGTAATACACTTTATGATAAATTATACAAGAGTCTAGGCATGCACATGCAGTTCAAGCAAAGTCAGCTACCCTCAGGAGATAATCACAAAGGCTCAATACCTGTGAGCATCTGATCACATAAAACATTATTTATCAAAATGAACTCCAGGAAGTGTAAACAAGAGGTTCATTTTCTTTGTTATTTTTACTTTCTTTTCCTTTTGCCTTCTTTGTTTGTTTATCTGTATTTCAGAATGTAAGGGGACACAGAAATGAAGTGAAGAGGTTGAACAAATGAAGCAGTGAAACTCACTAGATACTATGTTGAAATTGAATTTAAAAACTCATAAGTGATGATGGGAGGGAAAAACTGGGAGAGAGGGAAGGAAAGAATTACATTGTCCAGAATGAATTGCACTCTTCGCTTGATTTATGTAATGGTAGCCCATTTATATAACACCTTTAAAATAACAAAAGGCATTGGGGGAAAAATTAAGGTACTAAATTATGATTTTAAAATTAACTCAATCTAAAAGAGCAGGACAAGATAGCTGGAAACAAATTAGAAAGTTCTGAATTCAAAGACTGTCCAATAGTATTGAGGTAAAACGTATATATTACAAAATTCATCACTCAATCCTTGCAACATTCTCTGTTGGGCCTACCATCTGTAGACATTCATCTTTCTTTACAAACTAACAATTTAAACATTACAAAGATATATTCCTCCTTAAGGAATCCATCCTGACATAGCCAGAATGGTTTTCCAATGCTAATGGATTGTACTAATTAAACTAGATGCATACAGTATTCAGACAGGTAGAATTTACAGGACTATATGCTGAAGTTTCTTGTTTTGTCAAAACCACATAACAAATAAACTTCCTACCTGCTGGTGTCAGCTCCTGGTTTGTACAACCTGCTCAGGGCACTTTTGAGGTCCCTGTTCCTCAGGCTGTAGATGAAGGGGTTCAGGAGAGGAGTGACCACTGTGTACATTGCTGAGAACACAGCACTGCCCCCGGGAGAATGTGACACATCTGACTCAAAGTAGACACCAAATGCTGTCCCAAAGAATAAGCAGACTACAGACAGGTGAGAGCCACATGTAGAGAAGTCTTTGTACTTCCTGCTTGAAGATGACATTCTCAGCACAGAGGAAAGAGAAAAGGATCCCTAAGACAGGAAGGATAGTGTATATGGAAACATTAATGTATTTAAATAAATCATTAGTGTTGTGTGCTTACAGGAAAGATTCAGGACATGAGAAGGGTCACAGAAGAAACTTAGGATTTTCAGTTCCTTGAAATCGGTCATCTGTAAAACCATCCACACATGCAGCTGTCCTTCCAAGAAGCTGGCGACAAATGACAACAGAACTAAGGAGACACAGAGATGAGGGTTCAAGATAAGAGGGTATTTCAGGGGGTGACAGATGACAACAAAGTGGTCATAGGCCATGACAGTAAGAAGAAAAACATCTGTGTTTCCAAATAAAATGAAAAGAGACATCTGGGTCAGATAGCCGCAGTAAGAGATGACCCTCCTGTGACTCTACAGGTTCACCAGCATCTTAGGCACGGTGGTAGAGATGAAGCAGATGTCAGCCAAGGACAGGTTGGAGAGGAAGAAGTACATCGGTGTGTGGAGGTGGGTGTCAGAGGTGACAGCGAGGATGATGAGCAGATTTCCGGACACAGTGATCATGTACATGGACAAGAAGATCCCAAAGAGCATGGGTTGTAGCTCAGAGTCATCTGAGAGTCCCAGGAGATAAAATTCTGAGATGTGTGTTAGATTACACAGCTCCGCATTGATTGCAGACCTTGGATAAAAACAAGAGAGAGAAAAAAACAACACGTAATGAAGAAGTCAGAATTCCACAATCATTCTGAACTCAAATATGCACAGTTCATAACAACATTCTGTCCCACACTTTTCAGTTGTCACAAACCCAAGCATCCTAGAATTTTTTTCTTTCTCATTGATTCCCTTTCATGTATTCATTTTAGATACTAACTGGGTTAGGACTATAATGTCTGATCACAGAAAATTCAACTTATTCTTTATTACAGGCTAGTTCACAGCTGTGATTTTTTTAATCTGTGAAATTTATTGTCATCCAATCTGCAAAGAAGCATTCCCTCATGCGTCCTTTTATGAGAAGGAAATAGTCATTGGTGCCATGATGAAAAATTAAAGTTATCCTACTTATAAACACTCTGTAAAATATACAGAACTTCATGATCTAAAACAATTTCATATAGACAGTTCAGAAACCCTCTACTGTGCCTGCAATCCCCCTTGAGATTTCATCGTTGCTTTTTTCTAATTTTCATCTTTCTTGGCCTCCCTCACCTCTTTCTATCTCTCTGTGTGTCTCTTTATCTATGTTTGTCTGTCTGTGTGTCTGTCTGTCTCTGTCTCTTTCTATCTCTATCTCTGACGGTGTGTATGTGTGTGTGTGTGTGTGTGTCTGTGTGTGTGTGTGTGTGTGTGTGTGTGTGTCCTAGGATTTCGACTTTGGCCTGGGAACTGGCCTTGAGGCTTTCCTTCTTTTCTGAAGAAGAAATAAGAATGGCCTACAGGCACATGAAGAAATGCTCGACATCTCTGGTCATAAAAGAAATGCAAATCAAAACAACTCTAAGATTCCACCTCACTCCACTTAGAAGGGCCATGATCAAGAAATCTAATAACAATAGATGCTGGAGGGGATGTGGCCAGGAAGGATCATTACTACACTACTGGTGGGAGTGCAAACTCGTTCAACCACTATGGAAAGCAGTATGGCAGTTCCTCAAAAGACTAAACATAGAGCTCCCCCATGACCCAGCAATTCCACTACTTGGCATTTACCCAATCATCCAGAAACTAGGGCATACTAAATCCACTAGCACAACAATGTTCACTGCAGCACTATTTATGATAGCAAAGATATGGAACCAACCCAGAAGCCCTTCCGTTGATGAGTGGATCAACAAGATGTGTTATTTATACACAATGGAATTCTAGGCTGCTGTCAAAAAGAATGACATTCCCCATTGGTAAGGAAATGGAACATAGGCTCAATGGTTTCCCTTGTTTGTCATACCCAGTAGAAACCTTGGGTTCTCCTAGCAGGTATTTACAATAGAGTAAAACCTAGATACGTAAGGTCATATAGGATGACAGTAAAAGAAAGAACTTCCAGGATATAGAAAGAAAAGCCATACAATGAGAGATTGTTGTCCTTAATGTACTATGTTATCTCTCAACTCTTTTGCTATCCTTTGGTTATCACATAATGTTACAGTATTTTACCTTGTTATCTGATATATTGTATGTATGTTATTTGGTTAATTGAAACAGGATAGGGAAGAAGGGAAAACAAGATGAGGGTCGGGGTGGGGGGAGGTAAATGGAGACCAACACATGAGAAAAGGTATCAATGTGTGTGAAGTAATACACCTCTATCTGGTGAATATAATGTAACCCTTCTATTAATTATAATAAACATATATGAAAATAATGAACTCCTTCTTCATGGATCACCTTGGTCTAGCCAGGAATTTCCTTCAGTGCTCTTGTGCTATGAAACATTCTAGTGAAACAAGGAAATAAAAACTATGTCTGCAGAGTGATAGGCCTTAAAATTCTGAGTGTTAAATTTTCTTCCTTCTGGAAAACCATATTACAGATGGATTTCCTGCCTCCTGGGGTCAGCTCCTGGTTTGTACAATGCGCTCAGGACACTTTGTGGTCCCTGTTCCTCAGGCTGTAGATGAAGGGGTTCAGGAAAGGAGTGACCACTGTGTACATCACTGAGGACACAGAACTGCCCCTGGGGGAATGTGACACAGTTGATCCAAAATAAATACCCAATGCTGTCCCAAAGAATAAACACACCACTGACAGGTGAGAGCCACAGGTGGAGAAAGCTTTGTACTTCCCTCCTGGTGATGGAATTCTCAGCACCGAAGGAATAATTTAATAGTAAGAGAAAAAAATGCCTGGATTGGCAAGAGCCAAGATACGATACCAACAAAAAATTTAAATAAGTCACTTGTGAGTGAGTGCTTACAGGAAAGATCCAGGATTTGAGAAGGGTCACAGAAGAAATTTGAGATTTCCAATTCCTTGAAACCGGTTATCTGTAATGCCATCCACACATGCACCTGTCCATCCAAGAGTCTGATGACAAGGTACAGCAGAACCAAGGAAACACAGAGACGAGGGTTTATGATGAGAGGGTAATTAATGGGATGACAGATGGCCACAAAGCGGGCATAGGCAATCACAGTAAGAAGCGTAACATGCATACAGCCAAAAATGATGTAGAAGCACATCTGTGTCAGGCAGCCTGCATAAGAGATCGCTCTGCTGTGAGTCTGCAGATTTACCACCATCTTGAGCACGGTGGTGGAGATGAAGCAGAGGTCATCCAAGGAGAGGATGGAGAAGAAGAAGTACATAGGGGAGTAGAGGGGGGTGTCATTGGTGATGGCCAGGATGATGAGCAGATTTACCAGAACAGTGATCAGGTACATGGACAGAAACAGTCCAAAGAGGATGGGTTGTAATTTTGGATCCTCTGAGATTCTCAGGAGAAGGAAATCTATAACCTGGCTTAGATTTCATGCCTCTATATCACTTGAGCAACTGCTCATAAACAAAAAACATCTTGTTAGGAAAATGAAACACATATCCAGAAATTGTCAACTGTATACATTTGAAATTCAAGTACATACAAGTTTGAATTTTGCACCCACATGCAATACAATATACTCATGAATGTTGGTGAAGTGTTGCATTCCCTTACTTCTAGAATCTTCTCACTTTGGGATGCCTTGTTCCTCAGCCTTTTTCTACATGTGAAGTTTCTACATGTGACACACAGCTGTGTTGAAATGTAAAGAACAACTGGGCTGGCTAGAGCAAGATCACCTGACAGTACAGCACACCCTTGTGTAGTGGGGGGAGCAGGTTCCAGGGCAGCAGGGGGGAATCTAAGCGTTTTACACATTTATGATGCATGTCTCTGTCTAGGAGCCTATTTTTGGAGCCAGTGCCCAGACCTAGGCTCTAGGAAGCCTATCCATTGACAGGTTGGGACAGTATGCTTTCCTATAGAGATTGAGATTCTGGGTGGTAAACTGGGATGGAGGATTTCTGGACCATCCACTGGGGGAAGGGCCAGAGGTAGGTCAAGCCACTAGAGCAATATTGGGTTAGGAGAACAAAGCAGATTCCCAGCCATTAGTGCAGTGAATATTTTTTTATCCTGATGAAAAAACCCAATCCCATTCAATTCTTATTCATCTCTGACATCAAGCAGGCACAAATCTACTTCTGGTTCCTCTGCACTTGCCTTTTCTGGTATTATGGCATTTTTGAGGAAATGAGTAGGTCTGGAAATGTGATATTGAGTGAAATAAGTCAGGCTCATAGAAACAAAGAACGCTGAACATTCTCTTAAACATGGAAATTAGATCTCAATTATCAAGGTGTATGAATACATACAGGGTCTTATGTATCAATTCACAAACCAATTGAGTAAAGTATGGTAGGAAAGGATTCTGATGGAATAACTCCTTTCATCAACTCATCTGTTGTTTACCCAAATGAATAAGAGGAAGGTAAACAGCCTGCTCTTTAAAAATATACATTGTTTCAGAGGCAGATGGCTCATAATTCTCATCCTAACTATTCTAGGGGCTGAGTCCTGAGATTCACAGGTGAAGCCATTCTGGGACGGGATGTCTGAGAAACACTTGTCTTCAATTAACTAGTAAAAAGCAGGAAGTGGAGCTGTAGCTTTGAGCAAAAACCTCAGGGACAGCACCCAGGCCCTGAGTTCAAGCCACCGAACCTACATATGTACTTGCACATAAACACACAAACACACACACACACACACACACACACACACACACACACACACACCACAGAAGTTTAAGAATATGAAATGAGAAAGAATGGCCTAAGAATCAGATCTCCAAGAGGGACACAAGGCATATCTGCCAGTAGTTTCATTGATGTAACATCCTCTTGTCATTTTCATCATCATCACAATCTTCGTCTTCCTCCTCCTTCTCCTCCTCCTCCTCTCCCTGCTATTTCTACTACTCCTCCTACTCCTCCTACTCCTCTTCCTCTTTTCAGTCAGCCTCTATGAAAACTTAGGAAACTGATTTGAACCATTTATATCCTGGTGCATTTGGTGAGCCAGAAATGAGAATGAAAAGCACAGTAGGTAAATAATTCTCCATTACATATACTGGTACGCCTAACCTTCAAACCCTAGCTGCAAGTTCACTGAGGACATACACTTTCCAGTCCCTTTGTGTGCAGGGTTTTACACCCTGCACACCCCCTGTGATTTCCAAACCATCCTACCTGTCCTCATGTTGCAGAGAAGACATTCCTGAAAGTCATTTACCACCCATCCTGTCCCACTCAATTACTTAAGCTGCTCAGCAAAGACTCAGGTGGACAGATCTGAGGACCCCAGATCTGGTGCTCAGCATAAGTGCAGCCTCTGTCCTCAGGAGAGAGATGAAGACACAGAAGGAGCAGAGAGGGTGGTGATGATGAGACAGATATAGGACCAGTATCCTAGGGACAGGAGAGGGACAATTCATCCTTGGCTTGTATATGGCCTTGTAGGATTAATACCCACAGGTCACAATTAATCAACCTGTGTGTATTAACCGGCCAAATTTTGGACATTTGACACACAGGGCTGACAGAATCATAAAAATAAATCCATGCCAGGTTGAAAATTGCTTTGTCTAGCAAGAAGATTTATAGATTTAAACTTTGGTCATTTATACTTATTTGATGAAGGGCAGAACCATTCTGTTTTCATTTTCATTGGCATTAAAATATGATTTATCAAAGCCTTACATATTATGGACAAACTAGTTTATAATATTTGCGTTGTTCTACAATTGATCCACACAAAATATCACCAAGAATATCATTGTTCTACCCTGCGAGTTTTATAATTATTTTATTTATATGATCATTATTTATACAAACATATACTTCACTTCCCAGGACGGAATACCTGTAAACACAAAGTAATTCCCCATGCAATATTACTTTGATGTTCCCATATGATGTAGCAGAGTCCCAGGATTCACTGTAGCACAAGTATGGGGAATGAATTGAACTTGCACTCCTTGGAATGATCCAGAGGATCAGAAACATAAAGCAATAAGTGCCCAGAGACCCTACGGATGTGAGAACGATTCTTAGTGGCACAGATTCCCCATTATGATGAGGAACTAGGCAGCCATATGGGAGGAGAGCGGCCTGGAAAAAAAAGATAAAACAGTATGAAGGATGTGAGGATTCTGCTGTTGGTAGATTATCAGACATGGATGGAATCATCCCAGAGCCCCCTCAGTGGGCCAATGGAGGCAGGAAATGTTCTATATATACATAGTCATCCATTAGTGAGGACAACATTGTATCATTTGGAAAGATCTGGAAAAAAATTATGTTAAAGAGAGTAAGTTAGGCTCAGAGAGATACAGGATCTGTTTTCCCTTGTATGTGCAAGGTTCATTTAGCTCACAAACTCCTTAGTAAATACATTGGGCTGTATGATCTTGTATACAAATGTATTCACTGATACATGGTGGATTCCAGAAGATCTCAAATGGTGTAATTCCATAGAAAGGCAAAATCAATGTTCAGAGAAATAAACACCATGAAGTGGGGACTGGACAGGATTGGAGTGGCATCAAGGGGTAGATGAAGAGGAGAAAATGGGGAGAATGCAAACAAGCATCCAATGTATATCCTACAAAATTATGAAGAGTGAGTGAGTGTGTCAGTAGGGGACAATGACAATATTCTAGGGGTGACATTGATCGAAATATATTCATAAACCACAGAGACTGCTTACTATTCCTTATAGGTGCTATGTTACTGAGTCTTATGCTAGGACAGTATGTTTACAAGACAGGAACATTGATGGATTTTGCCTATAATAAAGCTTTAACTTGAGCCAAAACAACAAAAGAAATGAAAACTAACGAATATTACACTACCACATCAAATATCTGCCACAAAGTTTCTGAAGGCTATGACCAATTGTCCCATATAGCAATGAGAACAAGAAAACTTCAAATCCAAGATGAATTGCACTCTGCATGAGGTGTCAAACTATCCATTCTATGCTAATAATGATCATTTCAGGAGAGACCCTACTAACCCCAGCTTCTCTTTGCTGTGTCCTAGAGCCCTGAATAGTGGGTGGGTGGTTGTGTGAGACATTTCCAGCTCCCCCTACTTCATTCTGCAGAATATCCAAGTGGACCCAGGAAACCAAGCCAGATAAGTTGTGTAAACTAGCTCAGAAGGAGCTCCCTCCCACCTATTCAGCTGACTTTCTACCCCACCAGAAGTTACCAGGCCACAGGACAACACATCATGGGGCCAGGGAGTCTTGGTGCATGTCTTTGACACAAGGGGGCCAAGGGGTGGAGAAAGTGGTGCCTGGGGGGTTGTGGGGAAGGCATGGCTGGAAGGCCAGGAGAGGTGTATGTTGGGAGACTCCTAGCTGGGACACCCTGGCGTGGCTGCCATGAGAGAGGGAGAACTTACAGGTGGAGCTGTCGGAAGGGGAGGGACAGCCAGGACAGATTCTATAAGGATCTGTCAAACTGGGCAAAAAGTACAGGGGCCTGTTATCTCCACAGAACTTAGCTTCCCTCAGGGGCCCTACTGGTACAGTACTTGCCTAGAATGCACAAACACCGTTTTGATTCCTTGCAACCACATACATAGAAAAGCTAGAAATGGTCCTGTGACTTCAATGGTAAAGCAAATAAGCATAAGCCAAGAAAGACAGAAACAGAGAGAGAGAGAGAGAGAGAGAGAGAGAGAGAGAGAGAGAGAGAGAGAGAGAGAGAGAGAGAGAGAGAGAGAGAGAAGCCGAAATCAGAGAGCATATAATAAAACAGAAATCTTTGCCTGAATACATGCGGTGTCTGAAAACTTTTGTGGATATTCTTTTTGTGTCCTCTTCAACAGTTTGTGTTTTTTTTGTTTTTAACTTAATATTTTACTACCTTTTTATTTTGATCATCATGGGGCTTGAATTCAGGGTCTGGGTGCTGTCCCTGGGATTTATTGCTCAAGACTAAATCTCTCCCACTTTGAGACACGAGGCAACTTCAGGTTTTCTGAGAGTTCACTGAAAACAAGAGTCCCTCGATCCTTCCTGATGAGGTGGCTTTGAACCATAATCCTCAGATCTCAGCCTCCTGAGTAGCTAGGATGACAGGCATAAGCCACAGCCCATAGCTTTATTCAACTTTAGAGTTTCCTGATGAATTAACTATTCTGAGCACATTTTATTTTGTTTATTCCAATTTTAATAAATAATGAAAACTCCAACTTATAAAAATAGAAAACAATAATAAAACAGACATCAATTCTTTTTTAATATCTTTTTATTGTAATTAATAGAAGGGTTACATCATATTTGCCAGACAGAAGGGGCACTACTTAACAAAGGACATGCATCGATTCTGAAGATATTAAATGTGTTGTATATAATATTTCAGTAGATTCCCCATGAAATATTTTATAGGACAGAACTGTGTCCATGAAGAAAACATGAACCAATTCAGCAGTGAAATTCGCTAGGGAAAATGTTGAAAATGAACTATACAATTTGAGAGGACTCTATTCCAGGAGGGAAAAGACTGGGAGAAAATGAGGGAGGAGATGTTACTGCTCAAGAAGAACTGCACTCAATTCCTGAGTTACATAACCTTCACCCCTCTGTACATCACCTTTACAATAATAAAGAGAAGAACTATGGCCATGAATTTGTGTGTGTGTACATGGGTGTGTATGTGTGTATGTGTGTGTGTGTGCATGTGTGTGCGTGCATATGTGTGTGTGTGTGTGTGTGTGTGTGTGTGTGTGTGTGTGTGTGTGCAAGTTCTGGAACTTGAAGTTAGGCTCTGAGATTTGTTTGCTCAAGATTGGTGTTGTGCTACTTGAGCCCCAGCTCCTCTTATGCTTTTTGTGCCTTTAGTTGGAGGACAGAGTTTCACAGAATGTCCTGTCTGGCTGGCTTCAAACTCTGATCTCCATATCATAGACTCCTGAGTAGCTAGTAGTACAGGTGTGAGCCACCAACAATCAGCTTTTTAGTATCTACTTTCAAAGAGTAAATTGCATTGCAGTGTTGCCATAGCCATGGTAATTTCTATGCCTGTTTCTTTCTAGTGTTGTGTATCTTTAAAAATAGAAGCAAATAGAAGGGCTTCAAGAGCTGAGCAACAAAAAGAATATTGTAGAGGTTCAGGAAATATCCCATGGAGAATGATTTCAGAAGCTTTGGCCTCAGGTGGTAAATACAGCTTACAAATACTCAGACTCAGTAGGCACATACCCTTGGTTGTCTGATTAATTTTTTTCTCAAGAGTTGTTTTTTTTCAACATTTGTCCAAGCAGCAGAGAAGCTGGCCATCTCAAAACCGTCACACAGTTCCATCTCCTGAGATTCTAAGATGACCCTGAACTACAGCCCTTCATGATTAGGCTCTTCCTGTCCATGTACCTGATTATTGTGCTCAGAAAATCTGCTCATCATCCTGGCCGACATCACTGATCCCCACCTCCACACTCCCAAGTATTTCTTCCGCTCCATCCTCTCCTTGCATGACATCTGCTTCACCTCCACTACCAAGTTGCTGGCGGACCTCCAGAGTCACAGAAGAACCATCTCCTATGGTGGCTGCCTCACACCACGGTCTCTGTTCATCCTTTTTTTGTGTGGTGGTAATATGCTTCTGACTGCCATGGCTTTTTTCAGGGTTGTTGCCTTTTGTCACACTCCACATTACCAAGTCACCTGGAACCCTCATCTCTGTGGCTCCTTAATTGGATATATTTTCCCATCAGTCTTATCGAATCCTGGCTGTACTATCCCTTACTGTTTGCTCAAAGGCAACTGCACTCCTGCCTTTTCAGTGGCTCATTGGACATAAGAGTCTCATTGACTTTGCCATTTGACGTCAAATCTCAATTCTCAGAAGTATTAGCTAAGATTACAGGTGTGAGCTACAACATCTGGCTAATAACTTTATTGTTTGATTAATTTTTGCCTTTCACATTGTGTGTGTGTGTGTGTGTGTGTGTGTGTGTGTGTGTGTGTGTGTGTGTGTGTGTGTAGGCAGACATTTTATTGGTGACTAGTAGACAAAGATTTGCTGGAATTTGGACACACATTTATTCATTTCCTTTCTTTTTTGCCAGTTGTGGGGCTTGAACTCAGGGACTGAGCACTATCTTTGGACATTTCTCAAGGTTAGAGCTCTACCACTTGAGCCACAGCAGCACTTTGGGAGGTTTTTCCTGTGTGGGGGCTACCGAGGAATCAAACCCGGGTCTTCATGCATCTTAGGCAGCACTCTTTTTTTTATTTTTTATTGTAATTAGAAAAAGGGTTACATGATATTTGCCAGATAGAAGGTGCGTTAATTCACATACATTGATACCCTTTCACATGTCTTGGTACCCATTTCCCTCCCCCCCCACACCCCCCACCTGTCTTGGTTTTCCCCCCTTCCCTATCAAATTTCAAATATCCAAATACAAATAAATTCAATATATTAGATAACAAAGTGAGATACTATACCAATATGAGATAACAAGGGACAGCAAAGGAGATGAGAGACAACAT
Organism: Megascapheus bottae; assembly: GCF_031878675.1. NCBI lineage: Eukaryota > Metazoa > Chordata > Mammalia > Rodentia > Geomyidae > Megascapheus > Megascapheus bottae. The sequence goes on from NC_143509.1 coordinate 9,997,170, forward strand.
AGTACATTAAGGACAACAATCATTCATTATATGGCTTTTGTTTCACTATCCTGGAAGTCCTTTTAATTAGCTTCACATTATATGTCCTTATGTATCAAGATTTTGCTCTATTGCAAATCTCTGCTAGTAGAGCTCAAGGTTTCTACTGATTATGACGAATGATGGAAACCATTGAGCCTAAGTTCCTTTGAGTCTGGCTTACTTCACTTAATATGATTTTTTCTAAGTCTTTCCATTTCCTAACAAATGGGGCGATGTCATTCTTTCTGACAGCAGCATAGAATTCCATTGTGTACAAATACCACAACTTGTTGATCCACTCATCAACTGAGGGATATCTAGGTTGGTTCCATATCTTTGCTATGGTGAATAGTGCTGCAATGAACATTGTTGTGCTAGTGGGTTTAGTATGTCCTTGTTTCTGGATGGTTGGGTAAATGCCAAGTAGTGCAATTGCTGGGTCATAGGGGAGTTCTATGTTTAGCCTTTTGAGGCACTGCCACACTGCTTGCCATAGTGGTTGGACGAGTTTGCACTCCCACCAACAGTGTAGTAGTGATCCCTCCTGGCCACATCCCCTCCAGCATCTGTTGTCATTCGTTTTCCTAATCCTGGCCATTCTAGCTGGAGTGAGGTGGAATCTTAGAGTTGTTTTGATTTGCATTTCTTTGATGACCAGAGATGTTGAGCATTTCTTCATGTGTCTATAGGCCATTTTTGTTTCTTCTTCAGAGAAGACTCTCTTTAAGTCTTGGGCCCATTTTTTAATGGGATGGTTGTTACTTTGGAGGTTAGTTTTGGAGTGATTTAATTTTTTGAGTTGTTGATATATTTTAGATATGAGGCCTTTGTCCGTTGTTTGGTTGGTGAAGATCTTCTCCCACTCTGTAGGCTTCCTTATTAGTTTACTAGCTATGTCCTTTGCCATACAAAAGCTCTGCAGTTTAATGCAGTCCCACTTATCCAGCCTTTCTCTGATTTGTTGTGATTCTTGGTCCTTATTAAGAAAGTTTCGACCTGTGCCAAGGAGGCCTAGTGGATCTCCTATTCCTTCCTGTAGAGTTTTCAGTGTGTCGGCTTTTACCTCCAGGTCTTTGATCCATTTGGAGTTAATTCTAGTGCAAGGTGACAAAGAAGGATCCAACTTTAGTTTTCTGCAGGTTCTTAACCAGTTCTGCCAGCACAACTTGTTGAAGAGGCTGTCTTTCTTCCATTCTATTTTTTTGGCTCCCTTGTCAAAGATTAGGTGGCCATAGGGCTGTGGTTTAATATCTGGGTCCTCAGTTCTATTCCATTGGTCATCAGGCCTGTTCCTGTGCCAGTACCAAGCTGTTTTGAGGATTATAGCTCTGTAATAGAGTCTAAAGTTTGGAATTGAAATTCCTCCAGCGCTGTTCTTTCTGCTAAGAAGTGTTTTTGCTATACGGGGTCTTTTATTATTCCATATGAAATTTTGGATTGCCTCTTCTATTTCTTTAAAGAATGACATTGGTATGTTGATGGGTATTGCATTGAATTTGTAGATAGCTCTTGGCAAGACTGTCATTTTCACAATGTTGATTCTTCCAATCCAGGAGCATAGGAGGTTTTTCCATTTCCTTAGTTCTGCTTTAATTTCCTTTTTTAGGGTTTTGAAGTTTTCGTCAAAGAGGTCCTTTACATTCTTAGTTAAGCTAATTCCTAGGTACTTTATTTTCTTTGAGGCTATTGTGAAAGGAGTTTCTTTCCTGATTATTGCCTCGTTCCTCTCACTGTTGGCATAAAGGAAGGCTGTTGATTTTTGAGGGTTGATTTTATGGCCTGCTACTCTTCCAAAGCTTTGGATGAGCTCAACGAGCTTGGGAGTAGAGTCTATAGGATTCTTTAAATACAGAATCATGTCATCTGCAAAGAGGGATAGTTTTATTTCCTCTTTCCCTACTTGGATCCCCTTTATGCTTGCTTCTTGTTAGGCAGCACTCTTATAACTAGGCCAAACTCCCGGCCCTGGACATCCATTTTTCTATTACTCATCTTCTAATACTGGAAAATCCACAGAGACTGAGATAGCACAGACTGATTTGTGTAATTATGTGCATTTTGCCTTGATCCACTGAGGAGAAAAAAAACAGTTACTAATTAGCCTGTCTTTTTCGTCTGTGATTTTTGTAGTCCAGTCTATATTTGTTCTTCTCCTCCTTGACTGGATCTCTGCATTCAGAAGCTTCTTAGTGAATTTGTTTTTAATTGTATTAGGTACAGCAGGCATGAGAGATCATTCAGAGCTTGATGCGTTGGCCCAGACCCTACAAAGCAGCTTTGAAACTCCGTTAGTTCTGAGACATAGGGGAGTTAGGAAGGAAAGTGGAAAGAAAACTCTTAAAATTTTCTTTATCATCATTCAGGTGGTATGATTGCAATATCTCAGGAAGACCATCATGAATACACAATATACAGAGGTATAGATACATACATGACTATATGTGTGTATATGCACCTAGATATACATGCATATTTCTTTTGTGTGTGCTTCGGACCTGGGTGCTGTCCTGTCACGTTTTCTCTCAGGCTGGTGCTATACCACTTGAGCTACACCACCAAAACTTGTTTTGTGCAGGTTCATTAGAGATAAGAGTCTCATGGTTAGCTTCCCATTGCAATCCTCAGCTCTCATCCTCCTGAGTAGGTAAGATTATCGTCGTGAGTCATTGGTGCCCAGCTCCAGTTCAGAGATCTTCACTTCAAATGTCTTGACTGGCACTGCATAGGCCACGTTGGAGCAGAGGCAACGGCTTCTTCCATTAGAGCCTCAGTTCAGCTCATCACAGTGGAAAACCCTTTGCCATGTATATAGCATTTATATCATGGAAATGCCCTTTTAGTTGTTATCAATGGGCCTTATCCATGACGAGCACATACTTCTGATGAGCTACATTTCCAAACCCAAGAAGTGTGTGTGTGTGTGTGTGTGTGTGTGTGTGTGTGTGTGTGTGTGTGTGTTTCTTTTGGCAAGACATTACCATGTAGCCCAGGCTGGCCTTAGACTCGTGTTCCTCCTGCTTCTGCTTCCAAAGTGCTGGGATGATAAACTGTAGGTACTTCACATCATTCCCAGTGAATGCATCTCCTTTTGTAGGTAGGTCTTACAGGAAAATCATGAAGTGGTCCCATTACCAGAGCACACACACACACACACTGTTTTCATTCTAAACTGTCCATTTAATCTCAGTATTAGATAATGAAGGTCCAGTTCAACTATTGTAATATTGAAAGGATATTAAATTCCCTTTTTAAAGTGACTTAAGATCTGTTTTATACTTAAATTGTCTTCATATATCTGATGTATGATTACAAGAAGGAGAGCAGCAAAATCATTAATGACTTTCATGTAAACTGGTTTTGCCCCAATTAAGAAAAAGATAGGAGTCCTAAGTGTAAATTATTCGCATGTCACTATTCCCATTCAAAGCATGAAGAGCCACGGGTATTTTATTTCTTTTTGTATTTCAGTGTATTTTATTGAGTTTTCTTTTTAAGTGTTTGGAGACATACTCACACAAAAAATGTAACCACTGCCACAGAATTCTTCCTCCTGGGGTTCACAGAGGATCCTGAACAACAGCCTGTCCTCTTTGGGCTCTTCCTATCCATGTACCTGTTCACCGTGCTTGGAAATCTGCTCATCATCCTGGCCATCACCTCTGACCCCCACCTCCACATCCCGATGTACTTCTTCCTCTCCAATCTGTCCTTGATTGACATCGGCTTCACCTCCACCACCGTCCCTAAGTTGCTGATGAACCTCCAGAGTCACAGGAGAGCCAGCTCCTATGGGGGCTGCCTCACCCAGATGTCTCTTTTCATCAGTTTTGCATGTATGGATTCTATGCTTCTGACTGCTATGGCCTATGACCGCTTTGTGGCCATCTGTCACCCCCTGCATTATTCATGCATCATGAACCCTCCTCTCTGTGTCTCCTTACTTGGGGTGTCTTTCACACTTGGTCTTTTGGAATCCCTGCTACACAATCTGATTGTCTTAAAGCTTACCTGCTTCAGGACTGTGGACATTGCTAATTTCTTCTGCCACCCTTCCCAGCTGCTTCACCTGGCCTGTAGTGACAGCTTCCGCAATGAGATAGTCATGTGTGTTATTGGCATCCTGCTTGGAGTTCTCCCGGCCTCGGGCATTCTCTAATCCTACTGTCAAATTCTGTCCTCCATTTTGAAAATCCCATCCGCAGGGGGGAAGTACAAAGCCTTCTCCACCTGTGGCTCTCACCTGTCCATTGTGAGCTTGTTTTATGGCACAGGACTGGGGGAGTACTTTGGTTCAGCTCTGTCAACATCCCCCAGAAACCATGTGGTGGCCTCAGTGATGTATGCTGTGGTCACTCCCCTGCTGAACCCACTCATCTACAGCCTGAGGAACAGTTCGGGACATTAGCAGAGCCCTGGAGAGATTCCACACCCGGGCATTCTCTGTGTTTGCTCCTGCTGCTTTCAGGTAGGAAATTAATTGGAAAAGTTAGAAAACCAACACCTATTTTTCTAATGAGGCTCACTTTGCATCCCTGAATTTTCACCTTTCAGCTTTGGCTCTTTCCTCATCCTTAATTAGGGAAAGTTCTTGGTTGGCAATGTTGGAGAGGGAGATTTGTACAATTTTCTAATAGGTATAAAGATTCAGGCTGAGAGTGGTGGAAAACTTGTTCAAGCAGATAGAAATGAACATTACCAAAGGGAATAAAAGTATCAATATGAATAATGACACCAAACTGTGTGTGTACATGACAAATACTTTCTCATGTCTATTTTGTTTCTTTTGCCACAATGAATGGAAAGCAAAAGCTGATCAAATGTCAAGAAAAGGAGTGATTGGAAAAAATATATTTTATCCTTAAACTTCCTCTGGAGTGGAAGAGCTCAATGGATGCAGATGATGGAGGTTTTTGCTATTCCTTTGTTTCACATGGGCTAATTTGTGTAATTAGACTCTCAATGCATTTGGAGTCCAAGCCATTAAGAAAAAAATTGCCTTTTGGGCAGGGACTTTGGCTTAGTGTTAGAGTGCATGCCCGGCATGCACCAAGACCTGGGTTTTTTTCCTCAATACCACATACGTTAAAATAAGAAAAAGCCAGAAGTGGTGCTGTGGCATAAGTGGCAGAGCGCTAAACTTGAGGAAGCCTAAGGACAGTGCTCAGGCCCTGAATTCAAGCTGCAGAACTGGCACACAAAAATAGAAAAGGAAAAAAATCGCCTTTTCTTTCCCATCCTTTCTTATTTTTTGTTTGTTGTTTTTAGCAGTCCTTAAAATCTGTCTCTGGGTGCTGTCCCTGAACTTTTACTCAAGAGGAGATCACTGAGGCTTGAGCCACAGACTCCCTTTTGGATTTTTCTGAATAGTTTCTTGAGAATAAAAGTCTCACATGACTTTCCTGCCTCGGCTGGATTCAAGCCACAATCCTCAGATTTCAGTTTTCTGAGTAGCTAGTGTTCCAGGATGGAACCGCAGATGCCTGTCTCCTTCCAGCCCTTTAGTCTGATTCTTCCAGTATAGTCTGATTCTTCCAGTCTGTATGAACCATACTGTGTTCTCTTTCTGTCAGGGGTGTGTGAATTAGGAAGCTCCTATATGACATTGCTTTCTCCATTGCCAGTATCCATATTAAGCCTCCCTGGAGCCAAAGGCTATTGATTTATGTTGAATGGAGAAAGGAATAGGAGCTGAATGCACTGATTGTGATCCAGTAGAGACAAAGGATAATCCTGAAGAACAGGGGGGAGGACTGGTTATTGGCAAAAGTGATTCTTCATGAGGAAAACCAGTTTAATAGTTTCTGTTGTAAGCTAGAAGAATACCAGCATGCAACACTTAAGCTGTGATAATCATGATTAGCTGGACACAGGTCGCTGCAGCCTCGGCAGGACAGTCCAGAGTCTAATCTCCGACCAACCCCACGAAGTCAGAAATAAAGCTGTAGACTCTACTGGTAGAGTGCCATCCTTGAGCACAGTATCTCATGCACAGTGCCAGACCCTAAACTCAAGCTCCACTACTGGTACAACAACAACAAAAGCCATGATTTTTTGTCCATGGTCACCACAGAGTGTCATTCTTTACTCTCCTTGTCTTTCTTTCTGGTTTGTGAAATCATAGACAATAGCATCTATCGTGGCCTAAAATGGTTACATACATTGCTTCCTATAAACTCCAGTGGGAAGAGGGTGGGGTTCGTAAGGATGCATATGGGGAAGAAAGTCACCACAATATCCTGAATGAGCGAGGAGAAGTTCTGCAATGCAAGGGTATGAGTTATGTATTGCATGAATTTCTGTCATATGATCTATATACGGTGTTTCCGGAGTATATGTTTGAAGTTACTTGTAGCATTATTGCTGTTGCTGTCATTACTTGTCAGAAATTAACATTAGAATGAATAAACATGCCAATTATTCAATATGAATTATTAAACTTAAAAATCAATAAAACATCTAGTATTAAAATAAACTAAATGATCTTGTGAAATTAACTACAGATCATTAGGTAGAGAAGATTGAAGAGATAGTTGGGCAATTAGGATAGAAGTTGTTATTGGTCAAAATTCATCGTACCTATAAACTAGGATGCCAAATTGAAACCACTTTGTACAACCATATCATGATCATGATGATGATGTTGATGATGATGATGAAACCCCTTTGCATTGCTCCTTAAAGAGTTTTGAATGGGAATGTAAAAATAACCAGTCCCTATCAATTATGTCTGTTATGTCAAACACATCTCATTTTGAGATTGTGGACCAAACTATTTTAACATGTATATGAAGGAAAATTAATATTTATCTCCCATATATATGAAAATGCTCAGTGGTGGGCTTTGTGGAAATGACTTGTAGCCTGTAACGTTAAACTTGCAGTACATACACAATATGCCTATATTTCTACATCAGCTCTCAAATTGCTTGATAGAAATGGGAGAAATGAAGTATGTAGTTACTGTTAGAGTTTACATTTTAAAAAAAGCATTCTATCATCATAGAAATGGTGAAGTTATTGCAGATAATGCTAGCGCACAGAGTAATGTGAAACTAAAATGGTCCCATGCCCATATAGAAGTCTGTCTAAAATTTGAACCAGTACTAGGGCTTGAACTCAGGGTCTGGGCATTGTCCCCTAATGTTTTCACTCAAAGTTAGCACTTTCCTCTTGCAACTACAGATTTCCTTGTAGCTTTTAATAGGGTCGCCATATTTTACCTGGAGATTCACATTCAGATTCACACATCCATGTTTCTTTTTAATTGTTCATGGGGCTTGAACTTGAGGCCTGGGCAATGACTCTCAGCAGTCTTGCTCAGGATTAGCCATCTACCAATTTGAGCCACAGCACCACTTCCAGTGTTCTGCTGGTTAATTTTGGTAAGAGGCTCAGGGGCTTTCCTGCCTATGCTGCTATTGAATCTTGATCTTCAGATCCCACCCTATTAAGTAGCTAGGAGTACAGGCATAAGCCACCAACGTCAACTAACCTGAGGCTTGTAAGATGGGATTTGAGTAAATGCTGCCACTACATTAGTTCATTGGTTGGGAACTGATTGGCTAGACTTCAGTCCTCTCAATCTCTATTCCACAGTAACAAAGATTATATGTGGGAACCACAAGGCAAAGCCTGAGGTAATTTGTGAGTGTGAGTGTGTGTGTGTGTGTGTGTGTGTGTGTCCTGAGCCTTGAACTCAGGGCCTGAGCACGGTCCTTGGGCTTTCTCTGGTCCTTGGCCAGATCTCTACCACTTAAGCCACAGAACCACTTCTGGATTTTTTCTATGTGTATGATACTGAAGAATTGAGCCCAGGTCTTTGTGCAGGCTAGGCAAGCACTCTACCACTAGGCCAAACTCCCAGCCCCTAGGACTGAGTTCTGACAAGTAATATATTTAGTTTAAAGCTAGATGCTAGTGGCACTTGTTTGTAATTCATGCTAATTGTTTTAGGACTTTGAATGATGGCCAGACCTTAAGATGACAAGCTAGGGGCACCAGGTGCTTGTGGCTCATTCCTGTAATCCTAGCCACTCAGGAGGGTAAGATCTGAGGATTAGGGTTCAAAGACAACTCAGGTAGGAGAATCTGTGATACTTTTATCTCCAAAGTATCATGAAACGGCCAGAAATGGAGCTGTGACTCAAGTTGTAATATCCATCCATCCATGAGCACTAAAGTTCAAGAAAAGTACCCAGGTTCTGGTTCAAGGCCAAGTGTGTGCACATGCGTGCGCGCGCGCGCACACACACACACACACACACACACACACACACACACACACACACAGGTTGGAGAATCCTACTGCCTAGTGTCCCAGAGTGGTGCTAATATGGGTATCAAGGCTAAGTGGAAATGGCTTCCGCTGAAGTCTCTTCCCTTGGCTGGAGTAGTGATGTTGATTTGGGGTTTTTTCTCTGAAAAACGTCCTTCTCACTTGGGCCCCAAAATACGTCTTTTTCTGGGTGCTTCCCAGAATCATTCCCCTACAGATATAGCATGTCCCTGTATGAACTGCAGCCATTGGCAATGCAGACAGAGCCTGCTAGAGGACTAGGCCTGGGCCTTGTCCTCTCTGGAGGTCCTGCCCTTGGGTATCTTCTCCACACAGTCATAGAGGCCATTGTTAAGAGCTGCAGGAAGGTGCTGATGACATAGTGCAGGCCTGGAGCATGGCCCTGATGGGCCATCAGATCTGGAGATCTCCCAGCTGCCCTGGAGGGAGTAGTAGTAAGTGCTAATTTCCCCACAAAACACTAAGGAACAATGCCCAGGCTCAGAGCGGGAACCCCAAGTACAAGAAAAAGAGGAAGGGAAGAAGGGAGGAAGGAGGGAGTGAGAGAGGGAGGCAGGGAGGGAGTGAGAGAGGGAGGGAGAGAAGGAGGGAGGGAGGCCGGAGGGAGGGAGGGAAGGAGGGAGAGAGTGAGGGAAGGAGGGAGGGAAGGAGGGAGGGAAGGGAAAAACCCCTGCACTACTATTGCATAGAGAATTATTCAATTGAATAATGAAAAAACATGGGCCAATTTGGATAATCAGTCAAAAATGAGCTCCTTGAGCAGATGGGGATGAGAAGAAAGAGAAATAAAAAACACAGACTAATAGTGATTCTCACTCCTTATCAGACATGGACCAGTGTGTGAGCTGTCCACAAAATCAGTTTACTAACACTGAGAGAAAGAGCTCTGTGTTGAAAGCAGAGCTTCTTGTTTATTAAGACTGCATGGAAATAGCTCTGCACTGCCTGGTTTTCCACTGCTCTGCATTCACCTCTGCTGGTCTTGGGGTATTTCTCAAGCACCAAGGCAGTAACCAGGATCAGCTACATCCAGCTGATCTCCCACATCTACTGCTTCCTCTGTTCCTTGCTCTTCCTCAGCCACCTGTTGGGAGCCAGAGTGGAATCAAACTGTACCTTGACTTGCATCAGACGATGGCTTTATTGTCTTATTGTTTTCTGGCCCTATTCTATGTAAATGACCTGAGAATTACCATATGAATGTAACACCTGGAGGTTCCCTGGGTCTGGAGGAGGGAAGAAGCGGTAGTGAAAAATAAACGCGGCAGTCTTTACCTGGACTGCGGACATCCTGGACCCGGTGTGTCTGTCTCTCTTCTATTTCTTCCTAGTCCTTGCCCCCGATTTCAGGAACCCCAATCTGCGAACCCTGGTTTGCTGCCAGTTGGCCCCGGCAGCCACCCCCACACAGCCACCTGCATCCTCCATCAGTCCATATTGGCATTGCTCTTCTCCAAGGCTATCTGCACTGTCCTGGCCTAGACCATCAATATGGTCCTGGCCTTCAAGGCCACTTGTCCAGGGAGAAGGATGAGGTGGCTGCTGGTGTCTGGGGATCCTCATCATTCCCATCTGCACCTCATCCAGGTGAGTCTGTGTGGCCTCTGGTTGGGAAGCTCTCCTCCCTTTGTGGACATAGATGCACACTCAGAACATGGCCACATCATCATCCTGTGCAACAAAGTCTCCCTCACTGCCTTCTACTGTGTACTGGGATACCTGGGCTCCCTGGATCTGGCCAGCTTCATGGTGGCTTCTCTGGCCAGGAACCTGCCTGACACCTTCCATGAGGCCAAGTTCCTGACCTTCAGCATGCTGGTGTTCTGCAGTGTGTGGCTCACCTTCCTGCCTGTCTACCACAGTGCCAAGGGAAGGTGATGGTGGTTGTGGAGGTTTTCTCCATCTTAGATTCTAGTGTAAGGATCCTGAGCTGCATCTTTACCCACAAGTGCTACATCATCTTAATAAGACCTGATAGGAATGTGCTGCAGAGTTTCAGGGCAAGATAGAAATCTGAAAGAAATGCATCTTCACATGAATACAAATGTTGTCTAGATGAATCAGAGATTCTGAGACCAAGCTTTGCTATTTTAGAAGTCAAATCTTAGTTTAACCTGAGGATTTTTTCAAACAAACAAGTTATTCTTATTTGCTTTGCTGGTTATGTGCATCAATAAATTTTCTGCCCTGTTATACAGCTTATGTATACATCTTCTAAACAAGAGTTATACACACACACACACACACACACACACACACACACACACACACAAACTGGAACTGTGGTACAAGTGGTAGAGTGCTAGTCTTGAGCAAAAAGCACAAGGACATTTTCTTGACCCTTAGTTCAAGTCCTAGGAATGGTGCAAATAAATAACAATAACCAAAAAAGCATCCACCCCACTTTTATTAACTAAGAGCTAGAGGCTCACACTTTTACTCAGAGATATACAGAGTGCTGGGACGTCTAGATCTGGCCAGACTATGTCTAGAAAAGCTCTTGATCTCATCTATAAAATAACTATTTTAAAAAAATAGATGGCACACCATTTGCTTAGCAATCAGAAAGCCCTGTTCAAACCTCAGTATTATTAAAACCAAAAAAATAAAATAAAATAAAAGAAGACAGGAATATATAAAGAAAATATATATAATAAAAACTTTACATCTCAAAAACTGTAAAATTCAGTTTCAGACTGACCTTCTAGACACTCATCATCTTTACAAACTAAAATTTCATACATTAAAATAAATGAGCTCCTCCTTCATGAATGCCCATTGACTTGGCTCCAATCTTCTTCCAGTGCTACTTTGTCAAGAACTCTACAGATGAGAAGAAGGAAGATGGCGCCAAGACAATAGGGACGCTTCCTAGCTCTCTGTTTCAAAAAGAGAGAACCAGGGAGTCCCACGAGCCAATTATCATAAGATATCCACAACAACAAACTCAAAAAGCAACAGTGAAGGAATCAAACCAGAAAAGAAATCCAGATAAAGCTCACATCCAACTTTCTCAAAGAATTCGGATCGTGAGGACACCTTTCCCACCCCTCCTCGCTGGCTCCAAGCCATGAAAAGCAGCAGCAGAGGGCACCAGGCCAGGCAGCGGACCGCTGCAGAAATCAGCACACGGGGCCAGCGAGCCGCAGAAGCAGCGGAACCCAGACACGGAATCAGGACAGCAAGCAGCGGAATCCAGACGCGGAACACAGGCAGTGGAGGAGACCCGAGGGGAGTGAAAGACTCCCCATCACTGTGGACACCCACAGATGGAACACAGAGGCATGAGTAGCACGGCGCGTCCCCAAACACAAAGGGAAAGCAGGGTGGGTGACAAACAATAGAACTTAACTCAGACCCCTTCACCCCACCTGAGAAAGACTGGCAGGAGCAGAGGGGGCAAGGAATTTAGAATTCTGTCTTTCCCTCAACAGCCCCCACCCTCAGGCCATTGACTGGAAATTGACAGGAGGGCTACCTAAGACCCAGCACCCTACCAAGGGAAGGGGAGCTGTCCCAACTCCCACCCGCCCAATGGGCTCAACTCCCAGGCCTGTGACTGGAGACTGACAGGTGGAGGACCCTAAAACTCAGCACCCCACCAAGGGAGGCGGAGCTGTCCCAGCTCCCACCGCCCACCAGGCTTCTCTCCCAGGCCACTGGATCTGGAGAGTGGACGACACTGGGACAACTGTGGGTAGGGTATGCGGGAAAATAGGAGCCAGAATCTGCTTCCCCTCAATTCATGAGCTGGACATCCTCCAAACTGGGAATCCTGAGCAAGACAGCACCGAGGGGCCCCCCACAGTCACAGATTCTCTGGCAAAGCAGTGGAAACACAGCAGGGATCTGAAGGGCCAACCAGCAGCCAAGCTCCCCTTCTGAGAATCAGAAAGGCTCGGCTCTCCGCATTGGAGCACATGTCCTCAGCTGGACCCCGCACCTGGGAACAGAGCTGTTGCCTGCTGGTCCTACTTAAAGCCCCTGGAAACTCTCAAACCCCAGACCCTTGGCTTGGGGCCGCCTATGGAAGAAGCACAGGAAAACGTCTGCCCAGCACGCTCAGACTAAAGCTCGCAGATCCATCCCATCGTCCACTGTGAGGACACTGGTTGGGCTAAGAGCCAGTCATGCAGCAACACATAAGTTTTATTCTAATACTTTCCAAACTTTCTACTCAAATACGCTACCTACTTACTAACTTAGATCAGTTATACTTACACTGTACTTTTCTACATTACTAAATATTCTTACACTACTACATAAATCCTCTTGTACCTCGCCTGACCTCTCTCATTCTATTTTTCTATCTCTGGTCCTCTGTTCGTCTTTCAACCCTTATAATGTATGGACCTACACTTGATGGCTGTTGAGCAATACTGTATATCTAGGTGTTTAATTACTCGCTAGGCTCAGAGGACTTAAAGACAATAGAGATTGGATTGAGAGGCTTATTGTTTTGGGTATAAGTCGCTTATCCGTGGTTGTATTAGACTGGTCTGTAAGTGCACAAAAAGAAAGGGTGATAACACCAATCAAAACTTGTGAACATCTAGTATATTCCAGCTACAGAGGTCTAGGTTGGTTATATCTGAAAAACTATAATCGTGTTTAATATTAATCTTGCTCCCATTTTCAAATGGGCAGAACAAGAAACTCAAGAAAAATGTCAAATCAAGAAACAACATCCCCCACCCAATGTAAACAGACAATGGAACAGTCACTGGAAAGCTAGAGGAGAGTCTTCGAAGTGCTATACAAATGCAATTGATAAACATCATTAATGAAAAAGGTGAAAATATAAAGGAAGAGATAAGGGAGGAAGCCATAGCTAAACAAGAGGAAACCGTAAACAAGGTGATAAGTGAAAAAGAAGAAGCCATAAAGGAGGCCATAATAAAGGTTTTTCAAAGAAAGATGGATGAATTCATAGAAGCCACAAATAAAAAGATGACTGAACTCCAGCAAATGTCCCAATAAAATGAAGCTACTGAGCTAAACACTCAAATGGAAATCGAGGAGCAAAAGAAACCCATACATGATCTAAAAGAAGAAATGCAAGGCATCAAAAATGAGCAATTAGAAGCAAGGGAGATGAAAAATAAAGTACATAGCTTTGATAGCAGGTTAGACAATGCAGAAGAGAGAATATCCGGGGCTGAAGATAATTTAGTTCTTATACAGAAAGAACAGAAAATGAGTCAATCTAAATCTAGGAAATGTGAGAGAGCACTTCAGGAGGTCCAAGATACAATTAGGGCAGGCCCATCCAAATACAAGAAGCTTTTAGAACCCCAAACAGACCTGACCAGAAAAGAACATCCCACCGCCACATCGTAATCTGAACTGGATCAATAGAAACCAAAGAAAAGATCCTAAAGGCAGCAAGGGTAAAGCGATCAATGACCTATAAAGGCAAACCAATAAGAATAACCCCAGATTTCTCAGTAGATACCATGCAAGCAAGAAGTGACTGGAAGCATATATGTCATGCCCTTAAGTCAAATAAATACCAACCAATAATACTGTACCCAGCTAAGCTCTCATTCATAACTGAGGGAACAATAAAAACATTCCATTCCAGGGAAAAGCTGCAACAATATGCAGCAACAAAACCAACACTACAGAGAATTCTGAAAGATGTTCTATACATAGAAAACCAAAATAAATGCAATATAGGGAAAGAAATGGCACCTAAACAGCATAACATCTAAGGACCACAAGAACTGTCAAGACATAGGCCCTAATAAAAGCTTTTAAAAATGGTAGGAACTAATAAATATCTCTCAATCCTAACTCTCAATATCAATGAACTTAACCCTCCAATTAAACGGCATAGACTGTCTAGTTGTATCAAAAAGCAAGAGCCATCGTTCTGCTGTCTTCAAGAGACACATCTTACCCAACAAAACAATCATCTTTTGAAAGTGAGAGCTTGGAATAAACTCTACCAAGCTAACAGCCCCCATAAAGAGGCTGGAATTGCCATCCTCATGTCAGATAAAATAGACTTCAAACTAAAATTAGTTAGAAAAGACAAAGAAGGGTACTACATACTACTAAAAGGATCTTTCCTCCAGGAAGACATAACGATCCTAAATATTTACACACCCAATCCCGGAGCTCCGAACTTCATCAAGCAAACTTTGCTTACACTGAAACCATACATTGGTCAAAACACAGTGATTGTTGGTGACTTTAACACATCACTCTCACCTATGAACAGATGAACAAGGCAAAAACTCAACAGAGAAACCTTAGAACTGAACAAATACATAGATCAACTAGATCTAACAGACATCTGCAGAATATTCCACACAGCAACAACACAATATACGTTTTTCTCAGCAGCACATGGAACATTTTTCAAAACAGACCACATCTTAGGCCATAAACAAACCTCGTCAGATTCAGAAATACTGAAATTATTCCCTGCATGGTCTCACACCACAAACGGATCAAATTAGAACTGAACACACATCTCCACCAACGAAAACCCTGTAACTCATGGAGACTGAACAACTCATTTTTGAATCACCAACGGGTCATCGAAGAGATCAGAACAGAAATCCAACAGTTTATGAAATTTAACAATAAGGAGCACACAAAATACCAACTCCTTTGGGACACAGCAAAGGCACTACTCAGAGGAAAATTTATACTGCTGAGTGCCTCCACCAACAAGTTGGAAAAATTGCAAACCAACAAGTTAATGTCTCACCTTAAGCTCCTGGAAAAAGAGCAACAAACCAACCCTAATCCCAGTAGAAGAAAGCAAATTATTAAAATCAAAGCAAAATTAAATGATTTGGAATAAAAAAAACTATAAAAAGAATCAACAAAACAAGGAGCTGGTTCTTTGAAAGAATTAACAAAATTTACAAGCCCTTAGCAAATTTTACCAAAATAAGAAGAGAGCATATCGAAATAAACAAAATCGCAGATGAAAATGTAATATCACAGCAGAAATTACCAAGATCCAAAATATCATGAAGGAATACTTCTGAAACCTTTACACCAACAAATTTGAGAATCTAGAAGAAATGGATGAATTCCTAGCCAGTATGAACATACCCACACTGAACCAAGAAGAACTAACCCAAAACAACAGGCCTATTTCAAGCTCTGAAATAGAAATGGCAATTAGAGAACTTCCACCTAAGAAAAGCCCAGGGCCAGATGGACTCACAGCTGAATTCTATAAGGTGTTCAAAGCAGAGCTCACACCAATACTCCTCAAGCTCTTCAACGAAATTGAAAATGAAGGATCTTTACCAAACTCATTCTATGAAGCCAGTACAACACTCATCCCCAAACCAGACAGAGATTCATCAAAGAAAGAGAACTATAGACCTATTTTTTGATGAATATCGATGCAAAACTTCTCAACAAAATACCAACCAACCGTCTACAACAACTCATCAAAAAAATTATACACGATCATAAAACTGGATTCATTACAGGGAGGTAAAGCTGATTCAACATACGCAAATCAAGTAATATAATTCAACGCATCAACAGCAGCAAGGACAAAAATCACATGATTGTCTCAATAGATGAGGAAAAGGCATTTGGCAAGATGCAACACCCCTTTATGTTAAAAGCTCTTTAGAAACTAGGAATCCATGGAACATTCCCCAATATACTAAAGGCTGTGTATGAAAAACCCACTGGTAGTATTACACTTAATGGTGAAAATCTAAAGCCATTCCCTCTAAAATCAGGAATGAGACAAGGATGCCAACTTTCTCCACTCCTCTTTAACATAGAATTAGAATTCCTCGCCAGTGCAATAAAGCAAGAAGCAAGCATAAAGGGGATCCTTGTAGGGAAAGAGGAAGTAAAACTATCCCTCTTTGCAGATGACATGATTCTGTATTTAAAGAATCCTATAGACTCTACTCCCAAGCTCCTTGAGCTGATTCAAAACTTTGGAAGTGTAATAGGCTATAAACTTAATCCTCAAAAATCAAATGCCTTTCTCTACACCAACAGTGAGAGGAATGAGGCAATAATCAGGAAAGCAAGTCCTTTCACAATAGCCTCAAAGAAAAAAAATACTTAGGAATTATCTTAACTAAGAATGTAAAGGACCTTTTTGATGAAAACATTAAAACCTTAAAAAAGGAAATTAAAGCAAAACTAAGGAAATGGAAAAACCTCCCATGCTCCTGGATTGGAAGAATCAATATTGTGAAAATGACAATCTTTCCAAGGGCCATCTACAAATTCAACGCAATACCCATCAATATCTTAATCGCATTCTTTAAAGAAATAGAAGAGGCAATTCAAAATTTCATATGGAATAATAAAAGACCCCGTAAAGCAAAAAAAAAAAAACCTTCTTAACAGAAAGAACAGCTCTGGAGGAATTTCAATTCCAAACTTTAGACTATATTACAGGGCTGTAATTATCAAAAGAGCTTGGTACTGGCACAAGAACAGGCCTGAAGACCAATGGAATAGAACTGAGGACCCAGATATTAAACCACAGACCTATGGCCACCTAATCTTTGACAAGGGAACCAAAAAAAACAGAATGGAAGAAAGATAGCCACTTCAACAAGTTGTGCTGGCAGAACTGATTAAGCACCTGCAGAAAACTAAAGTTGGATCCTTTGTCACCCTGCAGTAGAATTAAGTCCAAATGCATTAAAGACCTGGAGGTAAAAGCTGACACACTGAAAACTTTACAAGAAGGAATAGGAGATACATTAGGCCTCCTTGGCACAGGTCAAAACTTTCTTAATAAGGACCAACAATTACAACAAATCAGAGAAAGGCTGGATAAGTGGGTCTGCATTAAAGTGTGGAACATTGTATGGCAAAGGAATTAATGCATCTTCTATCTGGCAAATATCATGTAACCCTTTCATTAATTACGAAAAATACAAAAAAATAAAATAAAAGGAAAAAAAATCCAGTCTCCTAATTGAGACTTGGTCAATGCGTGGAAGAAATAAAAGCAGATACACTGAAGTTACATGTGAAAGAATAAAAGACGCCATTTAGACAAAACAACTCTTAGTGACAGAACAATGCAGGTGGAAGTAAACCTCGAACATTCATTCTCCAATATACAGTGTCAAAGATCTCGAAGAAGAAGAGGCAGATTCACTGAAGTTGCATATGGAAGAATAAAAGACCGAACTATTCTTAGCAGATAGAACAATTCTTAGCAGACACACCCCGTTTAAGCAGGACAATAATTAGCAGATAGAACAATCCATGAGAATGGTCAACACAAAAATCTGGAAGCTCAACACAATCATTTAGGCTCCATTATACTGGATCAAAGACCTCAAAGAAGTTAAAGCACATACACTAAAGTTGCATATGGAAGAATAAAAGACCCCAGTTAGACAGAACTGTTCTTTTTTCTACCTTTTAAAATAATTTAATTTACAACATGTATGAAAAATATAAATCAAACTTCCCGTCTTTTTATATAAACGACTATCACTGCATGGCAAGTGTATATCATTATGTACACCGGACTCAACTGAATGAGGTAGGTAAAATATTTTTCATAAGTATTGAGCATAAAAATGAAAACTAAATTATAGTTGCCAAATTTTCAATATTCACCTCAGGAAACCATACACATAATAGTAGGGGAAAAAGACTTCATGTGTGGAACTAAAATGGAATTTCTAAAAATTGCAGTCAACTTGCTTTTCATTTAAATTTTATTTTAAAAGTTATGTACAGGTGGGTTACAGTTACATAGTTAAGATAATGAGAACATTGCTTTGAAAATAGTGTTACCTACTCCTTAATTTTCTCACCATTTTCCCTCTCTCAGTGCCCTCCCTAGTTATAAAGTTCATTTTCAATATTCACCTCAGAAAACCATACACATAATAGTAAGGGAAAAAAGACTTCATGTGTGGAAGTAAAATGGAATTTCTAAAAATTGCAGTCAACTTGCTTTTCATTTAAATTTTATTGTAAAGGTTATGTGCAGGTGGGTTACAGTTACATAATTAAGATAATGAGAACATTGCTGTGAAAATAGTGTTACCTACTCCTTCATTTTCTCACCATGTTCCCACTCTCAGTGCCCTCCCTAGTTATAAAGTTCATTTTCACCATATTGTCTAGTGAGTATCTGTTGAATTGGTTCACTCTTGGTTATACTGTTTCTGTGATTCCCTTTTCCTTCCCCAAATCAGATAAATTTACATTGAAAACAAAGAGTACAGAAATCAAAAACAGTGACAACTGGGAATAAACCAAATGAAAGACGAAATAAAAAGTAAAAACATATTAAGTAACCTAAGTAAGCCAGCCCCAAAGGAACATAGGCTCAGTGGTTTCTCTCACTGGCAATAATTAGTACACATCTAGGACTCTTCTAGCAGAGGATTACAATAGCACAAAACCTAGATTCATAAGGTCATGTAGGATGAGACTAAATGAAAAGATCTCTAGGTTAGGGAAACAAGAGCTTTATCTTTTGTGATAGTTATTCTTAATGTACTATGTTATTTCTCTACTCCTTTGTTGCCCTTTGGTTAATCTCATATTGTTACTATACATGACTGTGTTCCCTGGCGTATTGTATATACGTTGGATTATTTGAAATAGGAAAGGGAAGGGGTCTAAGGACCCACTAACATGGATGGGGTGGTGAAGGGAATAAATGCCTAATAGTTTTGAAACATGTCTTTTGTAAACAAAGCTGGCTTAGACTATGCATAGAGGACCAGATGAAACGTATGACTAATTATAGGCTATACAGGAAGGCAATTCCATGTTACAAAACCTTTGGACAATTCCCAGACAGTTCAGAAAGGAAATACCTAGAATATCAGTGTATTGAATGGGGGACTAGCAGGAAGGATTGAATCACATGGAATCAGTGAACAAACAGTGGAGAATTTTCTCACAATACTCAATATGCATGTACAAGACAAAGCGTGTCTATTAATGTTTCTGTTGGTGGATGGAGAGGGGGAGTATTTTGAAGGTGTGGTTTTTTTCATATATTTTTATTGTAATTAATAGAAGGGTTACAGTATATTCACCAGAAAGAAGGTGCATTAATTCACATACATTGATAACTTTCTTATGCCTTGGTCCCCATTTCTCTCCCCACCACCCCCACCCCTCATCTTGTTTTCCCGCCTTCCCTATCCACTTTCAAATAACCAAACACCAATGTGTCAACATATCAGATAACAAAGTGAGATGAGAGATAACATAGTACATAAAGGAAAACAATCACTCATTATATGGCTTTTGTTTCTATATCCTAGAGGTCCTTTGATTTTATGTCATACTATATCACCTTCTGTATCAAGGTTTTGCTCTATTGCAAATCTCTGCTAGGAGAGCCCAAGGTTTCTACTGATTATGAAAATGAGGGAAACCATTGAGTCTACCTTCCTTTGAGTCTGGCTTCACTTAATATTATTTTTTCTAAGTCTTTCCATTTCCTAACAAATGGGGCGATGTCGTTCTTTCTGAGAGCAGCACAGAATTCCATTGTGTACAAATACCACATCTTGTTGATCCACTCATCAACTGAGGGACATCTAGGTTGGTTCCATATCTTTGCTATGGTAAATAGTGCTGCAATGAACATTGTTGTGCTGGTGGATTTAGTATGCCCTTGTTTTCGGATGGTTAGGTAAATGCCAAGTAGTGGAATTGCTGGGTCATAGGGGAGCTCTATGTTTAGTCTTTTGAGGAAATGCCATACTGCTTTCCATAGTGGTTGAACAAGTTTGCACTCCCACCAACAGTGTAGTAGTGATCCCTCCTGGGCACATCCCCTCCAGCATCAGGTGTTATTAGTTTTCTTGATCCAGGCCATTCTAACTAGAGTGAGGTGGAATCTTAGAATTGTTCTGATTTGCATTTCTTTTATGACCAGATGTCGGGGTTTTTAGCACTCTTTGCCTCCTGACCAGCAGGAAGGGCAAAGAGAACACACCCCGACTAAGACGAGACCTAGAAAGGATAGGGCCGGCTGGCCGCCTTCACCCAGCCCTCCCTTCTCCAGAGGGAAGACACAGACGCACCATGGAGAATGTCACAGCAGACTATTTAATGAGAAGATACCAGGAGCTAAAGTATGATGCAGGAATCTATTAACATAGAAGTAGGCAGGACAGGGGGAGGTAGGTGCGGTCAGAGAGGGCGGTGGGGCCAATCCATGGGTTTGAGGTAGCCTTATTTTACATCACAAACCATATCCAAACCTCACAACCAGGAGACAGGCAGGTTGGATTTTCAAAACCAGGAAGTGAGCACTGGGCCACGAGGTAGGCCTTTTACCCTTGATGTGACGTGCCCCACAACCAGAGATGTTGACCTTTTCTTCATGTGTTAGTGTTTTGGGTCAGGAAAAAAATAATAAATGACTTTCCTTGCTATTTAACCTAGAAAAATATTAAATACTCTTTCCCACATGACAGAAGGTTCACTGGCATGTAGAATATGGTTCAAACAAATGAAACTGCCTAAAATAAATCATATGAAAAGAGTGTCTCATTGTTTATAGTTTTTCAGTATGGGGAGGCTCTGTGTGTCCTGATGTCACTTTTGGAATCTGCTATAGCATACCACCATGTGCATTTAACTGGCATTTCTAAATAAAATTTTGCATTTCACATGAGTCATTGATGAGAGTTAAATATATATTACATTCTGTTTTTAACATTTTTGTGCCGGTCCTTGTGGTTGAACTCAGGGATTAGACACTGCCCATGAGTTTTGTGGCTCAAGTCCAGTGCTCCACTCCTTGAGCCACAGTGCCACTTCCAGCCCTTGCTGAGTAGTCTATTGGAGATTAGAGTCTCACAGACTTTCCTGCCCATGCTGGCTTAAAAACCTGATCTTCATTCACAGCATCCTGAGTAGCTAGGATCACAGATGGGAGCCAAGAGTGCAGCCTCGGTTCAGAGATATTAATTCTTCACTTGTTTTTAGACAGACCTTTCCATTTAAGACATTCATGTACATGTACAATGCATCATAAACACAAACCCACCTTCCAAAATTCTCCCTCTCCCCCCTCCACAACGGAAACATTAATATCCACACTTCCTCTTATACATGAATATTGAGTATTGTAAAATGATTCTCCACTGTCTGTTCACTGATTCCATGTGATCCATTCCTTCCTGTTAGTCCCATATTCAAGACACTGATATTCTAGATATTTCCTTTATGAATTGTCTGGGAACTGTCCAAAGGGATTGCAATGCAGAATGGCCTTCCTGTATAGCCTATAATTAGCCATACTTTGCATCATGTCATCTATGCATAGACTAGAACAGTTTTGTTTATCAAAGGACATGCTTCAAAACTATTCTTTTAGGCCTTTGTTCCTCACCCGCCATCCATGTTAGTGGGTCCTTAGAGATGATTTGCTCGGAACAAGTTTCGCAATTTGTGAGCTCTGTGAATTGTGCATCCACAATCATAGAAGAGCCTATTAACAGCCAGTCCCCTGACATCTCCCTAAATATCTCCAATGCAATATTAGCCCCAGTTGGAAATTCTCCTGTGTTGCCCTATTCATGGTCCACTGTGAGGATTGAGCCTGAGGTTTTCATACACTTCAGGCATGGGACAATCTTTTCATCTGTACTTCATGGACATGACCCAACAGAGACGCAATGCAACCAAATATGTACTGAGTGTACCACACTATTCATACAAGTGTGTTTTCTGCAAGCTTCCTCATGATTTAGAGTTTTTCCTTCTTCTCTCAATATACAGTGAAATGTCTTAACTAAAGAGCAAACAACTGAAAGTACTGCTTCTGCATAATGTAGACAAGCCAGAAACTTGGAATTCTGTTAGAGGACATGAAGGAATAGCAGTAGTAAGAATGTAAGTTATTACATTGTTCCGCTGCAGCTCACAGGAATCTTACGTAAAATTTCTTATTGTTTTCTTATAGGCTTCCTTGTTATCTAATAGAATATGACTGAAAAAACGATTCGTATGGAAGTGGTGGTAGACGGTTTCATTAAAAAAAACAGCGTGGATATAACTTTCTATTTGTCTATTGTCACCGAATATTTAATATTGGAAAGTGATTTGTGAAAGACCTTGTTAGGCCCCCAGTGAGAACTTATCTCTTCGACTTCGAGGAAGAGAATAGCAGATTCTTGTTGAGGGGATTATTGACTGATCACAAAACAAAACTGCAGGGATCAAAGCTAGAAACCAGTATAGGAAGTGGAATAATCAGAAGATGATTGAAAAGGAAGAAATCCAGTCACTAAATGTCAACCAACATTGCATAAATCTCAGGAATCCCGTGCTACACTGTCAGCAAATTCCTCAATTCCTGCAATTACTTCAAGAAGAAGCAGATATCATATCGGAGATCTTGATTTATTTATATGTAGGAAACTGAGGAGTTCATGTTTTTTTAAGTGTACTTCAGTCCCAGGCCTGGTGTCTCATACTTGCAATCCTAGCTGCTTAACAGGCTGAGCTCTGTGGGTAGAGGTTCAAAGCCAACACAGGCAGGAAAACCTGTGAGTTCTCATCTCTAATTAACTACCAGGAAACCAAAAGTGGAGTTTCTTACTCAAGTGGTTGAGCTTTCCTTTGGGCAGGAAAACCTCAAGGCCTGTACCCACGCCCAGGTCAAAATCCTAGGATCCATCCATACATACATACAGAGAGAGAGAGAGAGAGAGAGAGAGAGAGAGAGAAGAGAGAGAGAGAGAGAGAGAGAGAGAGAGAGAGAGAGAGAGAGAGAGAGAGAGAGAGAGAGAGAGAGAGAGAGAGAGACTAGGAAACAAAGCAAGGATGCAGAAATCTAGGAGCTTGCAAACACATTGGAAGAAAATGAATTTCAGAGATTAAAAAAACTGCTGTGAATTATGCTGTAGTGAAGAATAATCTGTATTTTCTCTGATCAGAAAACACTGCCTATAATGTTCTAACATAGTTGAGTATCTACAATGAAGACATAAATTGGAATATATGAGACATAAAACAATCTAGGATTATTGAGTTTGTCACAACTGAAAAGTGTGGAACAGAATGTCGATATCAACTATGCATATTTGAGTTCAAAATCATTGTGGAATTATGACTTCTTCATTTTGTATTGTTCTCTCTTTGTATCAAAGGACTACAGTTAATGCAGAGCAGTGCAATCTAACATACATCTCAGAATTTAACCTCCTGGGACTTTCAGATGACCCTGAGATACAACCTTAGCTCTTTGGGCTCTTTCTGTCCATGTACCTGATCACTGTGCTTGGAAATCTGCTCATCATCCTGGCTGTCACCTCTGACTCCCACCTCCACACCCCCATGCACTTCTTCCTCTCCATCCTCTCCTTAGCTGACATTGGATTCACCTCCATCACAGTCCCCAAGATGCTGGTGGACATCCAGACTCACAGCAGAGCCATCTCCTATGTGGGCTGCCACATCCAGGTGTCTGTTTTTCTCACTTTTGGTTGTATGGATGTTTTGCTTCGTAGTGTGATGGCCTATGACCACTTTGTGGCCATCTGTCACCCCCTGAATTACCCTCTCATCATGAACCCTCATCTCTGTGTCTTCTTGATTCTGCTATCATTTGTCACCAGCTTCTTGGATGGATAGCTGCAAGTGTGGATGGCATTACAGATGACCAATTTCAAGGAAGTAGAAATTCCGAGTTTCTTCAGTGACCCTTCTCAAGTCCTGGAACTTTCCTGTAAGAACACACTCATTAATAGTTTATTTAAATACATTATTGCTACCATTTTCAGTTTCCTTCCTATCTTAGGGATCCTTTTCTCTTACTACAAGATTATTTATTCAGTGCTGAGAATGTCCTCTTCTATGGGAAGTACAAAACCTTCGCCACATGTGACTCTCACATGTCCGTGGTCTGCTTACTCTTTGGGACCTCAGTGGGGATCTACTTTGAGTCAGCTCTGTCACATTCTCCCAGGGACAGTGCTGTGTCCTCAGCAATGTACACAGTGGTCACTCCTCTCCTGAACCCTTTCATTTATAGCCTGAGGAACAATGACCTCAAAAGTTACCTGAGCCACGAGCTGACAACAGCAGGTAGGAAGTTTATTTGTTATGTAGTTTTTGCAGAAGCAACAAACTTGAGTATACAATCTGATAAATTCTACCTGTTTGAATACCTGATTATTCTAGTTTCATTACTACAATCCATTCTAGAAAGGTCCTGGCTATATCAGGATAGATTCCTAAAGGGGGAATGTATGTTTTCAATGTTTAAATTGTTACTTTGTAAAGAATGATGAATGTCTGCAGATGGTGGGCCCAGCAAAGAATTTAGCAAGGATTGAGTGGAAAGTTTTTAATATGTATAATTTACCTCAAAAAAATTGGACAGAAACAGAGCTTTATGTTTTTTAACCAGTCTTTGAAGTCATAACTTTCTAATTGGTAGCCAGATACCCTGCCTCCTGCCCTTTTGCGTTATTTTAGACTTATAACTTAGTCCTCTAATTGTTTCCTACGATGCATTTTTTTATTTAAAAGGTGATATGTAGATGGGCTACCATTATCTAATTCAAGTAAAGAGCGCAATTCATTCTGGACATTCATTCCATAATATCTTTCAAAGAAAATTGAAAATCTTGCTTCCTAGTGAAATTACATGAGGATAGACAAACCTAATCCACCGGCACCTACATTTGGTTCTAGGCTGCTTGATGGTCTGGGTACGTGAACTCTATGATATGGAGGTCTTGTAATGCTTGAGTGATTTGAAGGAAGCATTGAAACAGCAATCCAATACCTAATCTACAGGGACGTGAGTGGTTCCTTGGACAGTTGAGATTCATCTCAAATTCACTTGAAAAAAAAACCAAGAGTAAGGGACATCGGCTTGGTCCAAGTATCAGCAGCCCCGCACCTGGAGATTGAAGAAACCCCTGTATTATTGACAGTTGCATGCTCACAATTCACACACATGCACAGAAACTATTTGTATAGGTTACTAGGTATGAATATAGAGAGGTAGTACTTTTCTAATACTTATATGTGTGCTATTCTAAGTACACATATAGGCACAATTACAATTCCATGGATTGACATAAAAAGGAATGATAACACCAGTGTGGTTTTCTGTCCAATACCAGGGTTTCAATTTAGGATCTCCTGTTTATATTCTGTTTGCTCATTTGAACTATATCTCCAGCCTGCCTTTTTGCTGAATAGTTAAAATGGGTTTTCAAACATTGTTTTCCTAGCCAGACTGACTTAATGACATTCACAGGACAGATAGAAAATCTTGAAGCTAGAAGAGGAAAATGCAAGTGACACAAGAAGCAAGTAAAAGTACACCTATATCATTGACAAATATTCAAAAGAAATGGTTTAGCTTGGCTCTGATATTAAGCTTCCCCAAATCCTGGACTTGTGATAAGCCATGCATAAGGAAGCGAGTTATGATTTTATCAGATCCAAACCACTGCTTTGTATGCATTGTGCTGATATGTTACATTAGGCCACAGGAGGTTATCTAGGCTGATCTCTAAAGGCAAACTACTGGGCTTTTCCTGACAGGCTTATTTCCATAACGCAGGAGGATGAGATATTGTGGGAAGGTAGATTCTGTGAGAATATAAATGTAAAGAAGTCTGAACTTTACTTATTTAGTGTTTTTAGGGTCATGGAGTTTGAACTTAGCCTGGGTTCTGTCCCTGAGCTCTGCAGCTCAAGTCTAACACCCTACCCTTGATTCAAGCCCCCTTCCATTTTCTAGTTAATTTGAGATAAGAGTCTTAGGACCTTTTGTGCCCCAGCTTGCTTTTAAACTTCCTCCTCAGATCTCAGCCTACCTGGTAGCTAGCATAAGAGTGTGAACTTTGTTTGAGTGCTTCTCCAGTATATCCTTAGTTGATAGTTTCACTGTTGTTGATAGAAAGCATCTTTCTATCTATTCCCTACGTTCATGAGAAAAATTATTTCACTCCAACCATGTACATTTCACCTACATAGACCAACTATTAAAAATTTATAATAGTGGCTTTTCTCTTCCAGTAAATTATAGCTACACATAGCATTAGACTGAGGGTAAAACATCACTACGTATAACTCCGGTTTGGAAACAAATACTACTTAACTGTATTTCAAGTTTTCTAGTATTTCACTGGCACTTAGGTCAGTTTTACATTGCAGACCAACCAGAAAAACTACATGAATGAGTGTTGGGTCTTCAGTACCAACGAACTGAGTAACTAAATCTTTACAGTAGAAAATTAGTTGTTGCTGAAATTTCCTTGCTTAAGGATAGTGCTGTACCACTCTCATTTCCTCACTTTTTGGAGGGGGTATGCATTTTGAGGAGCTTACTTCATTAGGGTAAACAGGCCCCTGCACTTCTCCAGCAGCCTTATTGTAACCATGAACTTCAGATTGCCATTTCTTGAGGAGCTAGGATTGCTAACTGTTGGGGACCAACTGTGGGGTCAGTGACCGACTATGGGGTCAGTGACCATGACTGTGGGGTCAGTGACGTTGGACCCATACAATTGTGTACACAAGGAAGTACCTCTTATGATTTTGGGTTGTGTCAATAGCTTCTCATTTAACCTGTTTGGGACTTGATAAGTTCTCATTTAACCTGTTTGGGACAAACAGACAGAGAGAAAGAGAAAGACAAAATGATTGTGTGTGTGTGTGTGTGTGTGTGTGTGTGTGTGTGTGTGTATTATGGCCTAACCAGATATTCCCTGTGATATGAATTGCCCAGAATATATTGTAAGAATTCAATTCTGCATTGGTAGATAAAAACTATTTTTTAGATTTGGACAGCCTTATACACTTTGTTTAGCACCAGGACCAGAGTCCAAGAAATAAATTCACACATAAATAGAGACACCAATATAAAAACATTAAAAATATTTCGTGAATAAAAGAGTTTAAATCATTTTTAGTATATCCCTGGTACAGATAATTGGTGGAAAGGCAGGGGACACAGGCTGTGGCCCTCAGTGTGGGCTTACGCCTGTGAGTTGGCAGAGACATACTGGAGCCAGGCAGTTCACCAACAGGCTGCTGGAGAAAACAACACTTCCTGTCCATGAAAGCACTGGGAGGAGGACAGAGGGAAAAGGAGGAACACACAGAGGAGCCCTTCCACAGCCATGTAAAGTGACCACCTCTGTCCTCACCACACCATTTTCACCAAGAGGGTTCAACCTAGCAGGGGGTGTTCTCTAGACACAGCCCCTCATCCCACTCAGCTCATAATACCACCAGCTCTGGAGCCAGCAGCACAGATCCCGCTGAACCTAGCTTCTCCTTCCTGTCCCCTCTATTGCTGGACAGTGGGTGGGTGGTTGTGTGAGCCGTTCCCAGCTCCCTTACTTCATTCTGCAGAACATCCAACACAGACCCAGAAAAAGATCCAGAGAGGCTGCGTAAACCAGCTCAGAAGGAAATTACTCCCCCTACTCAGCCCACTTTCTACCTGACCAGAAGCAACCTTCTGCAGGTAGGCTCAACTCACTCAAAGGCAGCACTTACCTATCCTGATTCAGTTCTGGTCCAATTTCCAGTGGATTCAGATTCAATGTGGGTTCATTTTGTACACAGAACATAAAATACTAGTGGTGCCAACCTGTTTCAGTTAACACGAGAGACACTTCACCAATCTCTTTCAACCAGGGCCAACTAGGTTCAGTAGGTCCAGCAGTGGGGCAACGTCTCACCAAAACCTCAGTTCAGATTTACAGCCATGTCCAGCTCACCCACAGGCCTAGACAAGGACCATACACACTGGCAGAGTTCAACCTCCATAACAGACAAAAAATATTCCCGACCTTCAGAGTTAAAGTTATTCATATTCTCTTCCAATGGTTTTGTTCTTGATGAATAATGACCTTGAGTGCACATGACTACAACTACTCATCCAGATCATGACAAGGGAATATTGACTCCAAACCTCCCCAACGACTAAGGGTGGATGAAAGCTCCAGGCTCAACTCTAGGGTTCCTGTGAAGGCAGCCAGTGTCCAGCTTCCAGGATCATACACCACAGGCACGTGATACACAGCTTTGAGCCCATCAGAGCTGCTGTCGTTCAAAATGAATGTGGATGTAGACTAGGCCTATTAGCTACTGTAAGGAGTCTTGAAGTTATAACACAAACCCCCAAAGTACCCAGTCTCTCAGAATATATGCTTGCGCTTGAAGAAGAACAAATTAGAAATGTTCCACAGAAGAATTTGTTTAGACTCTTCCTGTATCCCAGAAGAAACTCAAAGGTCAAATGAATTTCATTCAACTCTTCTCTTCTCTGTCATTGCTCCTTCCAGGAAAATTATTTTTTTCATATATTTTTATTGTAATTAATAGAAGGGTTGCATTGCATGCACCAGAAAGAAGGTGCATTACTTCACAAACATTGATACCCTTTCTCATGTCTTAGTCCTCATTTCCCTCCCACCACCCCACCCCTCATCTTGTTTTCCTCCCTTCCCTATCCGACCCCAAATAACCAAATATGCATATATACAATATATCAGAAAACCAGGTGAAATCCTGTAAGAATATGAGATAACCAAGGACCGGAAAAATGATGGAAGATAACATAGTAAATGAAGGACAATCACTCATTATATGGATTTTGTCTCTATATCCTGGAGGTCTTTCATTTAGTGTCATTCTATATAGCCTTATGTATCTAGGTTTTGTTCTATTGTAGATCTCTGCTGGGAGAGCCCAAGTTTTCTACTGATTAGAACAAATGAGGGAAACCATTGAGCCTATGTGCTTTTGAGTCTGGCTTACTTCACTTAATATAATTTTTTTCTAAGTCTTTCCATTTCTTCCAGGAAATTCTTAAGAGTCTAAAATACTATTGTAATTTTGTTCTGTGCATATTCTATTTACACCAATTGCATTGAGAGCCTCACAGGCACATCTGCAGAAAAACCATTTATTCCCCTGAACGGAATCTTTGCATCTGTCTATAAATACGCAGTCTCAAGAATCATAAGGCTCTTAACTACTGTGCAATGAAGGAACAAGCTGGGGAATTAATTAGCCAATTGCTCTTCACATTTTCCACATGGAAGAAGAAGCAGAGAGCTGCCTAATTCTTCCATTTAGTTAAGTGTCCTACCCAAGTCCTGGGTTCCGAGAATCCTGCTGCCCAGCCTCCTCAGAGTCCTGCTAATGTCCCTGTTCCTCAGGCTGTAGATGAAGGGGTTCAGCATGGGGGAGACCACCGTGTACATCACCGAGGCCACCACAAGCTTCTTGGAGCCATGGAACACAGTGGAATCACAGTACGCACCAAGGAAGGTGCCATAGAAAAAGCAAACCACCGAGAGGTTAGCCCCACACGTGGAGAAGTCTTTGTGCCTCCCACTTTCTGTGGGGATCCTGAGGATGGAAGAGGTAATTTTGTAGTAAGAGTAAAGGATTCCTGAACGAGGAAATAACCCCAAGACTACAGTAATTAAATATATGAACAAGTTATTTGTAAGGGAACCAGAGCAGGACAGTTTAAATATTTGAGAAGCATCACAGAAGTAATTTGGGATTTCCACACTTTTAAAGGAAGGGAATTGTAAGATCAATATGTTGTGTGACTCAAATTCAAAACACTAAAGGAAGCAGACACCAATACTAAGATCCAACAGCAGCGAGGGTTCAAGAGGACCGAGTAGTGAAGGGGGTGACAGATGGCCACAAAGCGGTCATAGGCCATGACTGTCAGAAGCATGTCAGCCATGCAGCCAAAAAAGAGGAAGAGAGACATCTGGGTGAGGCAGCCTCCATAGGAGATGGCTCTGCTGTGACTCTGGATGTCCACCAGCATCTTGGGGACCATGGTAGATGTGAAGCCAATGTCAGCCAAGGAGAGATTGCAGAGGGTTTGTGGAGGTGAGAGTCAGAGCTGACGGCCAGGACGATGAGCAGATTTCCCAGTATGATGGTTACATACATGAAAAGGAAAAGCCCAAAGAGGACTGGCTGTATTTCAGGGTCATCTGAGAGTTCCAGGAGATGGAACTCAGAGACTGTGGTTAGATTTTCTGCTCTGACATGACTTGGACAACTGCTAAAGGAAGAAATCTCATTAGAAAAGCATAATGTTTGTCTAGGAATGTTCAACTGTATATACCTGATATTCAAATATATATACGTTTAAATGTGTAATATACATGTGGTGCAATGTACTTAGAAATATTTCTCTGCTCTGGCAATCCCACACTTGTAGCCTCTTCTAACTCAGGTAGGCCTTTTTTTCCCAGCCCTGTGCCTATACATCTGACCCACTGGGAGAACAACATATTAGAAATCCAAGTTCATAAAAATAGCTAGAGCATGTCAGTACAACAATAATCTCACACTTATCTTCTTTTTAGAACAGCTTTTCTGGGAGATCATTCGTATAAGAATCATGAAAGGATACAGTTCCATCATTTGCAATAGATTCACAGTAAGACAGGTATTAGCCTAGTTGAATTTGACTATGCTGAGAAGAAATCAGACCCACCAACAGTCACATACTGTCCCACTGCAATCCAGGCAGACCAATCTGCTTCTGGTCCCCGTTGACTTTCCTATTCTGGTACTATGGCATTTGCAGGGAAATGAGTAGACTTAGAAATGTGCTAGTGAGTTCAATAAGTCAGGCGCAGAGATAAAGGACACTTGTATTCTCTCAGACACGGCTGTTAGATGTCATTTATATCCATAAAAAATCCATATACAGGTTCATGTGCATCTATACACAAAGTAATGTGTGATGAGTAGAAGAGGATTCTGAGGGTGTTAACTCCTTGATCGCCTAAGCTGCACTTTAATGAAATGAATATCCCTTCTTGAATACTTGTTTGTTAAACATGACATTTCAAACATGATGTAAAAATCAATGTTAATAAACTCTTTTTAAAGATGGGGGTAGTTCCCCCATGCCCTTTTTGTGGTCTCTGATGTGGCTAACAGGTCTGTAAAAGTTCATACAAATGATTTCTTGGTGGTGCTATGGCTCAAGTAGTAGAGCTGTATCCTTGAGAAAGCCCAAGGACAGTGCTCAGGCCCTGTGATCAAGCCCTGGACTGGCAAAAAATATTTTTTAAGTCTTTGCTATTTCTTTCAACTAGTTTGGAGGAAATAGTAAATCCAATCTTCCACGTTTGTAATACGCTTGTTTGCATATGAGTTAAAAAATGAAATGAATATCAGAAAGCTCAAACTACTTTAATTGTTTATATTTATTTAATTTTGGGGGCGTCTTGGGGCTTGAACCCATCCTGGGCACTGTCCCTGAGCACTTCAGCTCAAGGCTACCACCCTCCCCTTGAGCCAAGCCCCACTTCCCATTTACTTGAGGTTAATTGGAGATAAGAGTCTCAGGTCCTTTTGTGCCCAGGATTCTCAGACCTCAGCCTCTTTAGTAGCTAGGATTACAGGCAGGAGCCACCTCATTCAGCTCCTAGTTTAAAAAAATATACAACATTCTAGTTTCCAGTGACTCATGCTTGTAATCCTGAGATCTGAGGATAGCAGCTCTCAGTCAGCCTGAGCAAAAATGTCCTTGAAACACTTAACTCCGGGGAACCACCAAAAGAGCAGGAAGTTGAGCTGTGGCTCAAGTGGTAAAGTGCCAACCTTGACCTAAACATCTCAGGGATTGGTTACAGGCCCTGAATTCAAGACCTGACACTACTATATTCTCCCTTTCCCTCTCTCTTCTCCCTCTCCCTCCTCTCCCTCCCTCTCTCTCTCTCTTCTCCCTCTCCCTCCTCTCCCTCTCTCTCTCTCTCTCTCTCTCTCTCTCTCTCTCTCTGTCTCTCTCTCTGTCTCTCTCTTTCTCTCTCTTGCTCTCTGTCTCTCTGTCTCTGTCTCTGTCTCTGTCTCTGTCTCTCTCTCTCTCTCTCTCTCTCTCTCTCGCACACACACACACACACACACACTCACAAAAGTATGGGGCAAAAGTGATGCATATGAAATGAGAATGAATGGCTTATAAAACTGAGCCCTGAAGCCAGGCTTGGTGGCCCACTTCTGTAATCCTTGCTACTCAGGAGGCTGAGATCTGAAGATCATGGTTCAAAGCCACGCTTGGCATGAAGTCTGTGAGATACTTGTCTCCAATTAAACATCAGAAAACCAGAAGTGGCACTGTGGTTCAAGAAGTAGTGCAGTAGCCTTGAGCTGAAGGCTCAGGAACAGCCCTCAGACTCTGAGTTCAAAAAGAAAAATCCAAACTGATCTCAGAGATAATCACATGGCATTCTGTCTACCATGGCTCATTGTTGTGTGGTGTTCCTGTCATAGACAGCAGCAGCAGCCTCCACCACCTCCTCCATCTCGTCATCATCATCGTCATCATCATCATCATCATCATCATCTTCATCACTATCATCATCATCATCAACAACAACATCATCATCATCATTATCATCAACATCCTCACAGTAAAGCTGTCCTCATGGTCCACAAAAAACACCTCCAAATCCCTTCTCCATCCACCCTCAGCACTCACTCGCTGAAGCTGCCTCTCTCTTCAGCCATGATCCAGGTGGACAGGTCTGAGGACCCCAGACCTGCCGTGTAGCACCAGTTCAGCCTCTGTCCTCAGATGGATGTGAAGACAGCATGGAAGCAGAGCTGGGGGACGCTGACAAAGAGGAGGCAGGTCCTGCAGGCAGGAGAGTGAAGGGCAGGGAGCACATGCTCCCCCTCCAATTCTAGGTGGCCCTGCAGGACTGAGGCCCACAGCTCCCAAATAGCCAAGTTGAACACATCAATGACCAAGTCTCTGTGGACATTTAAAACAAAGAACTGAGAGGACCTAAAGAAAATTCATGCTGGTTCAAGACTCTCTGTCTATGCAGATGATTAATACACTAAAACTTCTATCACTTATGCTTATCTGATGGAGAGATGGCATGGACATTTCACAATCCTTATAATTGATCTCCAAACTGTGGTGACTTTTAATGAATTTTCATTGTTCTCTATCCATACCATACATCTTCAGAATTATGATTCCAACTTCAAAGTTTATATCTTTTCTAATTTTATTTTGTTTTATTATTCATATAAACATTTAATCAAACATATTCTTTTCTTCCAACCCCCAAATGCCTACAGAAAACATTCCATGATTTAAGGATATATAAACCCTGAAGCAGTATAAACCCTGAAATTACAAATACAATAAAGACAATGAGTTGAGAAGTTGGGTATTAATTTTCCAGGTCTGTCTATTCCCTTATAAACAGTACAATATGTTTTTTCTGATGGGAGTATATAATTTCATTGTGTATATGGACCACATTTTCTTGATTCATTCGTCCACCGAGGGGTATCTCGGTTGATTGCATATCTTGGATAAGTAAACAATGCTTCAATGAAAATGGTGGCACTGGCAGTTGCAGTGGGGAAATGTTTGTAGTGGATTTTTATCAAATGACCCAGAGTGGGAATGCTGGGTCATAGAGAATCTCTGTTGAGTCTTTTAAGGAATCTCCATAGCTTTCCAGAAATTTTACCAACAACATACGAATGTCCCCTTCTGACCACATCCCCACCAGCATCTGTGATGATCAGTTTTCTTCATAATGGTCATCTAACTGAGGTTTGGTGGAATCTCAAAGTTTTTTGATTTGCATTTTTTGTCAGTCCTGGGGCTTGAACTCGGGGCCTGGGCACTGTCCTTAGACACATTTTAGTACTCTGCCATTGGAGGCACAGTGCCACTTCCAGCTTTTTCTGTGTGTATGGTGCCAAGGAATTGAATCCAGGGCTTTGTGCAGTGGAGGTGAGCACTCTACCATTAGGCTATGCTCACAGCCCCACTTCCTACTCTTTCTGTGCATGTAGCACTGAGCAGTTGAACCCAGGGCTCTATGCATGCTAGCTAAGCACTCTGATATCAGATTAACATTTGTCCATTGAATAGCATCTTCACTGTTACCATACCTCTGCTGTGGTGACTAGTGCAGGAATTCCCTTCGACGTAAGAGATGTTGTGGCAGATCCTAAGCAGATGGCAGGGAAATGAGGTAGAGGCTAAAGCTTTATGGTTCTCACATGAGGAAGGAAATTAGTTGTTTTCTGATACAGAACAAATCTACATAGGGATCTAGAAATGGACATCCTTATGTGTTGTAGAAAGACAATAAGACTCTGACCTTCAGTTAAACACCAAAAAAGTTGAAAGTGTTGTTATGTCTCAATGAAAGGAGGGCCATCCTTGACAAAAGAAAAAAAAATCAGGAACAGGGTAACGTCCAGAGTTCAAGACCCAGAAAAAAGGATTGCAGTGCTAATTTTCAGAAATCTTAACAGCTTTAGTTTTGAAATCACACTGCTAGAGATCTCATAATCTCGGTGACTTCTTTCTTTTCCCTTTTTTCAAAATTTTACTATGGTTAAAAGCTGTACCAGAGGATTCAACTTGTCATGTTTATTTATGAACTCGATGATCAAAGTCATTCATTCCACAGTTCTTCTAGACTCTCTCATGCCCTACCCATCCCCTCACTTTGTCTGGATCCTTTTCCACATATATACATGACTAAATGCAGTCATGATATTCTTTTGAACTCAGGGTCTGGGTGCTGTCCTTGGTGCTGGTTTTGAACCATGACCCTCAGATCTCAGCCTCCTGAGTAGCTAAGATGTCAAGCATAAGCCAGCATCACACAGCTTTATTTCCCTTTAGTGTTTCCTCATATTTTTAACCATTCTGAGCATATTTTATTTTGTTTATTTCAATTTCAATAAATAATGAAAATCCCAACTATGTGTCAACTATACCTGTAGCACCACTATACATTACAACAAAAAATAAAAAGATAAATTTTTAAAAATTGGACACAAACAAATCATTTTTGTTTTAGTAGCGCTGCTGTTTGAACTCAGGGCTTTCTGATTTCTTGGCAGCTGATATATAACGTGCTTTCTGTGTTTTTAGTAATTTACAGATGGGATCTAGGACTTTTTTGTTTTTTTTTCAATAATTTATTAATGTTGACTTTTTAAATCCTATTTTAAATGACAAGTTTAACAAACAAGAGTTCAAGGAGGGAATATCTCTTTACAAGCACTGGGACTTAGTATGTAGAACGTAATCAAAATTAAGCTAAGGGTTTGTATGTCATACAAACATATTAATATTGTTACAGTACCTCACTTTGTTATCTGATATATTGAATTTATTTGCATTTGTTTATGTGAAACTTGATAGGGAAGGGGGGAAAACCAATACGGAGAGAGGGTGTTGGTTGGGGGTGGGTAATGGGTACCAAGACATGTGAAAGGGTATCAATATATGTGAATTAATGTACCTTCTATCTGGCAAATCTCATGTAACCCTTTGATTAATTACAATAAAAATTTATAAACAAAAAAGAAATAAGACATTATGTTTATAGACTCATAGGTGTTTATGTCTATATAGTTATGTTTATATTTCCATTACCATGTCCATAGCATTGGGTATGCAAATATTGTGTCCTTGCTCCTGTAATCTTTGGATTTAATAGCCACATATTAGGGATACCATGCGCCTTTTGTTCCTAAGGTCTTGACTTGTCTCAATTAACATGATTAGCTCTAGGTTCATCCATTTGCCTGCGAATGCCATTGTTTTATCTTGTCTGTTGGCTATGTAGAATTCCATTGTGTACATATACCACATTTTCTGTATCCATTCATCTGCAGTAGGGCATCTGGATTGTTTCCATCGCCTGACTATTGCGAATAGTGCAGACATGAACATAGCTGAGCAGGTATCCTTGTAATACCTTGGGTCATGATGTTTAAGATAGATGCCCAGAAGTGGTATGGCAGGATCGTAGTGAAGGTCTACTTTCAGTTCTTTAAGAAACCTCCACACTGCTTTCCAGAGTAGCTGAACTAGTCTGCATTCCCACCAGCAGTGTAGTAGGGTTCCTTTTTCTCCACAACCCCACCAGCAACTGTAAAAATATGGAATGCTTCACGAATTTGCGTGTCATCCTTGCACAGGGGCCATGCTATTCTTCTCTGTATCATTGCAATTTTAGTATATGTGCTGCCGAAGGAAGCGTGATCTAGGACTTTTAATGCACAGGTCTGCCCTGATGCTTATATCTCAGGGATGAGCTTCTAACTGCTGGCTCATAAAAGCAAGGTGGATGATTTTTGTTGCTTGTTTGCTTCTTTGCATCTTGGTTTGTACCATTCCTGGGGTTTGAACTCAGGATATGGACACTTTCCCTGATTTTTTCCCTCAGGGCTATTTTTCTGCTTCTTGGGCCATAGCTTGACTTTTCCTCTGTGTGTGTGTTGTAATTGAATTTAAAACTCATAGGTGATGATGGGAGGGAAGAACTGGGACAATAGGAAGGTAGGAATTACATTATGCAGAATGAAATGCACTCTTCGCCTGAGTTATGTAATGATAGCCCATTTATATAACACCTTTAAAATAACAAGAGTCATCAGGGGAAAAATTAAGGCATTGGTTTATAATTTTTAAATTAACTCAAGCTAAAGGGCAGGACGGGATAGCTGGCTACAAAATAACATGTCCTGACTTCAAAGTCTGTCCAATAATATTGAGGTAAAATGTACATATTACAAAATTCGCCACTCAATCCTTGCAATATTCTTTGTTGGGACTAACATCAGTAAACATTCATCATTCTTTACAAACTAACAATTTAAACATTACAAAAATATATTCCTCCTTAAGGAATCCATCCTGATATAGGCAGAATGGTTTTCCAATGCTAATGGATTGTCCTAATTAAACTAGACTCCTACAGTATTGAGACAGGTAGAATTTATAGGACTATAGTCTGAAGATTCTTGCTTCTGTCAAAACCAATAACAAATAAACTTCCTACCTGCTGGTGTCAGCTCCTGGTTTGTACAACTGTTGCTCCTCTCCTCTCCGGGGCAGCAACACGGGAACAGGGAGGGACACACAGGGCCAGCCTGTAGTCCCCCGGGAGCCGAGCGAGATGGTAAGTGTCGAAGACCCAGCTCTCCCCCAATCACCAGGGAAGAAAAAACCACGCTGAGTCAGAAGCAGTGTTAACCATGAAAGCGCATCAGATCTCTCTGCTGATCTCTGCTGATCTCTGATGCTCTCTTCTGATGCTCTCCTCTCTTTATTGCGTCAGACAATTAGTTATATACTGTTAGGGTAGGAGAAGGTGGGCACTGGGAAGCTAGCCAATAGGAAGAGGGCCTCTGTGCTACCACTAAGGGTCTGGGTGGGGCTTTCAGGTACTGGGCAGGACAGGTGCAGGAAAGC
Organism: Megascapheus bottae; assembly: GCF_031878675.1. Lineage (NCBI taxonomy): Eukaryota > Metazoa > Chordata > Mammalia > Rodentia > Geomyidae > Megascapheus > Megascapheus bottae. The sequence goes on from NC_143509.1 coordinate 10,034,720, forward strand.
GTGCGAGACTTGAGCTGCTGCGCAAGACTTGAGCTGCTGCGAGACCCGCGAAACTGCGGGGGGTTCAATCGAGTCACGTACACAGAGATGCCTTAAGGGAGGTATGCAAAAGACCGAATGCCTAGACAAAGCCCTTTAATTGCAGCTGAGCCAGAATCAGGCCTCAGAGATGGAGGCTAGGCCCCAACAGTGCTCCTCAGGGCACTTTTGAGGTCCCTGTTCCTCAGGCTGTAGATGAAAGGGTTCGGGTGAGGAGTGACCACTGTGTACATTGCTGAGAACACAGCGCTGCCCTTGGGAGACTGTGACACAGCTGACTCAAAGTAGACACTAAATGCTGTCCCAAAGAATAAGCAGACCACGGACAGGTGAGAACCACATATGGAGAAGGCTTTGTACTTCCCGCTTGAAGACGACATTCTCAGTACAGAAGAAATAATCTTGCAGTAAGAAAAAAGGATCCCTAAGACAGGAAGGAAACCGTATATGGTACCAATAATGTATTTAAATGAATTACTTGTGAATGAATGCTCACAGGAAATATCCAGCACTTGAGAAGGGTCACAGAAGAAACTTGGGATTTCCAATAGCTTGAAATTTGTCATCTGTAACACCATCCACACATGCAGTTGTCCTTCCAAGGTGCTGGCAACAAATGACAGCAGAATCAAGAAGACACAGAGACTAGGGTTCATGATGAGTGGGTAATTCAGGGGGTGACAGATGGCCACAAGCGGTCATAGGCCATGGCAGTAAGAAGCAAAACATCCATACAACCAAAAATGAGAAAAATAGACATGTGTGTGAGGCAGCCCACATAGGAGATGGCTCTGCCGTGAGTCTGGATGTCCACCAGCACCTTGGGGACTGTGGTGGAGGTGAAGCCAATGTCTGCTAAGGACAGGTTGGAGAGGAAGAAGTACATGGGGGTGTGGAGGTGGGGGTCAGAGGTGACAGCCAGGATGATGAGTAGATTTCTGACCACAGGTACATGGACAGGAAAAGCCCAAAGAGCATGAGTTGTAGCTCAGGGTCATCTGAGAGTCCCAGGAGGTAAAATTCTGAGATGTGTGTTAGATTACACATCTCTACATTAGTTGGAGATCTTCGATATAAACAGAGAGCAATACTTAATGAAGAAGTCAGAATTCAACAATCATTCTGAACTCAAATATGCACAGCTCATACCAACATTCTGTCTGATACTTTTCAGTTATCACAAACTCAATCATCCTAGATTTTTTACTTTCTCATTGATTCCCTTTCATGTATTCATTTTGAATACTCAACTGTGTTAGGACATTATAGGCAGTGTTTTCTGATCACAGGAAATACAGCTTATTCTTTATTACAGTCTACGTCACAGGTGTGATTTTTTAATCTGTAAAATTCATTTTCATCCAATCTGTAAAGAAGCATGCCTACATGATTCATTTTATGATACAGAAATAGTGAATAGGGCCATGGTCCTACTTATGAAAACTCTGTAAAATATACAGAGCTGCATGATCCAAAGCAATTTCACATCGAGAGTCCAGGACTAGAAAATCCTCTACCGTGTCTGCAATACCCTAGGAGATTTCTTCATCCTTACTTTTTTTCTAAGTTTCATCTTTGTTTCCCTCCATCCCCTGTTTTTCTCTCTTTCTCTGTCTCTGTCTTTCTCTGTTTCTGTGTGTCTGTGTCTCTGTCTCTGTGTATCTGTCTCTCTCTCTCGCTCTCTTTCTCTGTCTGACTTTGTGTCCGTGTGTGTCCTAGGATTCTGACTCTGGGCCTGGGTACTGACCTTGAGGCTTTCCTGCCCAAAGGAAAGCTCAAACACTTGAGTAAGAAACTCCAATTTTGGCTTCCTGGTAGCTAATTGGAGATGAGAGCTCACAGGTTTTGCTGCCCACGCTGGCTCTGAATCTCTATCCACAGAACTCAGCCTATTGAGTAGCTAGGATTCCATGTACGAGGCACCGGGGCTTAGAATGTAGGATAATTAAAAAAACACGAACATTTCAGTCTCCTACATATAAATAAATCAAGATCTCCAATATGACATCTACTTCTTCCTGAAGTAATTTCAGGAATTGAGGAATTTTCTGACAGTGGAGCAAGGGATTCCTGGGATGTAGGCAATGTTGGTTGACATTTAGTTACTGGGTTTCTTCCTTTTCAATCATCTGTCTGATTATTGCACTTCCTATACTGGTTGCTAGCTTTGACCCCGGTGGCTGTTTTGTGATCAGTCAATAATCCCCTAGAGAAGAAATTAGTGTTCTCTTTCTGTAAGTCAGAGAGAAATGAGACACATGTCCAGATTCTCACTGGGGGACTAACAAAGCCTATCACACCACTTTCCAGTATTTAATATTCAGTGACAATAGACAAATAGAAAGTTAGATTCGCACTGTTTTTTTATCTAATCATATATCACCACTTCCATATGAATTGAGTGTTCAGTCATATCCTGTTAGATAACTAGACAGACTGCAGTAAACAATAAGAGATTTTAAGTAAGAATCCTGTGACATTCTATAGAACAGATTAATAATTTTTACATTCTTCACTACTGCTATTCCTGAGACTCCTCTAACAGGATACCAAATTACTGGCTTGTCTTCATTATATTCAAGCAGTCTTTGCAGCTGTTAGCTCTTTAGTTAGGAAACAAGGCATTTGACTGTATTTCTTGACAAGAAGGAAAACTCTAAATCACCAGGAATCTTGCAGAAAGCATGCTTGTATAAATAGTGTGGTACACTCACTACACACTTGGTTGTGTTGCTTCTCTGTTGGGTGATGTCCATGAAGTACAGATGAAAAGATTGTCCCATGCCTGAAGTGTATGAAAACCTCAGGCTCAATCCTCACAGTGGACCATGAGTAGGGCAACACAGGAGAATTTCGAACTGGGGCTAATATTGCATTGGAGATATTTAGGGAGATGTCAGGGGACTGGCTGGTAATAGGCTCTTCTATGATTGTGGATGCACAATTCACAGAGCTCACAATTTGCCAAACTGATGCCGAACAAATCATCTCTAGGCACCCCATAACATGAAGGGGGGTGAGGGAGAACAAATGCCTTAAAGTACAGTTTTGAATCATGTCCTTTCATAAATGAAACTGGTCTGTCTCTGCAAAGATGACAAGATGAAAAGTATGGGTAATTATAGACTATACAGGAAGGCTATTCCACATTGCAAACCCTTTGGACAGTTCCCAGACAGTTCATCAAGGAAATATGTAGAATATCAGTTTCTTGAATAGGGGA